>NW_015549566.1:501095-544260 GCF_001515605.1 Sinocyclocheilus anshuiensis | reverse complement strand
TTTTATGTAAAGCACTTTGAATTACCATTGTGTATGAAATGTGCTATATAAATAAACTTGCCTTGCCTTGCCTTGTATATTTCATAACCAGTGTATTATACATTTTTACGGTCTTAAATCAGCCCAGAACCCATATTTCCATTTCCATTGAAAGCGGTTAAAAGCTACCTTTATTTATTTGTATGTTTATTCATTAACTAAAGTGTAAGAAAGTTGCGCACATCCCACAAACTCACACAGCTCAGGTGCAGGACAAAAAAAAGTCAAACTATAGCAAAAATACAAACGTATTGTCCGCACACTGATGTAACTGCTCCATAAAAATAATTTATTGCGGCAATGTTTCGACCATCAGGTCTTCGTCAGGCACAAGAAGACCTGATGGTCGAAACGTTGCCGCAATAAATTATTTTTATGGAGCAGTTACATCAGTGTGCGGACAATACGTTTGTATTTTTGCTATGTTTATTCATTAAAATATTTATTTATGACCTGGTTTTATCCTTTGCTGGACCTGAACGCCATGTTTGTTTTTTTGTTTTTTCATCCTTTGTTGCCATTGAAAGCTATGTAAAGCCATATGTTCAATTATCTGCCTTGAAAATTATTTATTATTTATATGTATAATTTTGCTACATGATTTAATTATTTTTTAATATAAATAATAATAATTATTAATAAACAACCTAGTTCATCCTTTGTTGGCATTGTTTGCTATCATTATTTATTTACTGTATTATTCATTATTATTTACCTGTCTGTTTGTCTGTCTGTTTGTTCACCAGAATACAGCAATGTGTAACTGCGGCCCCCAAAGTTAAACGCTTTAACCCTGTAAAGCCTGGCATATTAAATAATATTTAGAAAAAATCATGAATCTCTCTATCCTGTGGTGCCATTGAAACTCTGTATTTCACAACCACAACTCAAAACAAAAAACCTTTATGAAATTAGATCAATAGAAATTTTTACAGTTTTTACAGTAAAAAAATGCATTTTTATGTGATCAGTAAATCCCATAATACCCTGATCATATCAAACCAAATCCCGTATCAAATATAATGCATAAAATGTAATTGCAATACATATTTTAATATTCATTATTTATTTCTAAATATTGTTTAAAATTTCAGGCTTTACAGGATAAGGAGTTTAACACCATTAAAAATGACTGTATTCTGGTCACCAGGTATATTGTTTTCTCTCAGGAGAGTATTGCAGATGCAATCGTAGAACTTTTAACTGAAATTTGCTTGTGTGTCTGTCCTTCTGTCCTGCCAGGTAGGAGGAGAGATGAGCTCCAGATACTCCATTAAAGCCCTGACATTCTGTACTGCCTCAATCCCACAGGCCTGTGAAGAGCTGGTAAAGCTTGACAAACGTGAGTTCTGAGGGTCAGGGAGGCAGAGGATTGGATTCAATAACGTTTCTTAAGTTCTGTGGCTTTACGGTGACTTTGTGAAAGTTTGTGTGCGCTACGCACATTTATTCATTCAGGGCTGCTCACTTTGAGAAAACTCCTGGGCAGTATTGACGAGTTGGTGGTGGGGAACGCAGCTTTGTGTATGGGCCATTGCTTAGAAGTGGATGGAGCTGGCGGTAGCCTCCTAGGCACAGACTGTGTTCAGTTGCTGCTACACCATGCTGCTGGAGACGCCAAAAGAGCAGCCATTCGGCAGAATGCAGCCATTACTCTTGGGAAGCTGTGCAAAACAGAGCCCAGGTATAATTAAGTTTGACTTGCCTTTTGCAGTCACCTGTATTATACTGATTAACATTCATGCTGATGTACTTATACACAGGAGTGATACTTTGGGAAACATGAAGGTGAAAAGATAATGCCTCCCTATAATTAACCTCAACAAGATGATGAACTTCTTGAATGCATAATGAATTAAAATACCTCAGATCGACAATTTAAGGACATAAGCAAGGCATCCTAAATGAACTGATTCAGATATAAACATGTTTGTTTGTTGAATTTGAAATGAGTTTATATTCTTGTCTCATGCTTGGGCTGTTAATGAGCACTTTTACAGATGTGAGAGTCTCTTTAAATATTTACCAATTGGGCCTTTATACTTTTAATGACCTAAAAACTATTGAGTTTTTTCCCCTTCATCTTTAATTTATAAAGTGTCCACAAGCTCAGGTCTGAGAAAAGTAGCAGCTCTGTTAGTTAGGTGTTCTTGAAGTGTCTTGTTCTCCCAGTCAGCATCTAACAAAGACAATCCAACAAAGAGGAGACAAAATCTTACGGCATTCATCTTTGATGAGCTTTCAACTTTTTAAAGGTAATGCTGCTCCGAGCATGAGTCTTTACAGTGGGATTTCAAACCTCTGAGATCAGAGTGCAGCCTAAAAAAGACATTTTAAACAGAAAACAGTAGAGGGTACAGACACTGCCAAAAATATTACACATAACCGATGAACCTACTTTGTATGCAGAGCAAACTGGCTGACGCTTGTCTGCATTTCATATTCTTAGTTCTGGTTTTATATTTGGCTGTTCAGAGTTCATTGTGTGGTCAAAATGAAAAAGAACCTAATTCTGTTGGTTTGATATATCTGTTTTGATTTTTTCAGGCACATGGAGCAACTCAGGGAGCTCCATGGTTTAGAAATCCTTCACTCCTGTGTAAGATTGATCACGTGAGCCACTACCACTCATTTGGTTCCTCAGTAAATGACCTCATAACTCAGGACCCGCACACACACACAAACAGATGACTGCTGTCCTTTGCTTTACAGCTTAAGATGCTCATCTTAAGTGAGGCCACAAATTACTGTCATGCCTTAAGGCCTATCTTGATTAGGCAGCTGTTTCCTGTGTTCGTTTTAATTAGAGAGAATTCACACTGACATGTGACTCTGTTATCTGCTGTTGTAGAGAACATGTTGCCCTGGGACGATATTCGAAACATTTAAATTTCCTTTCATCCCAAATGACTCACTTGGGAGTGTGTTGTCTTGATTACATTTTGCTTTCTGTTTGTTGAAAAATGGATTAATATTAGCTTTCATGTGTTAAATAAAAAAGATTAATAAAACTGCATTTGAAGATAATTATGGTTAAAGCCTGCTCATCTTTGCAGACTTGATAGCTTAAGAAAATATTTGATGATGTAACAAGAAAAAATAAATATTGTTACAATTGTGAGTTTAGCAGATATGAGTCTGAGTGTAATCCAGGGTTTGGGACAGGATTTCACAAACAGACTGTAATATGGAACCTCAACACTTCAGGTTTGTCCCAGAACATGTATAATGGGATAGCAAAGGGGTAGTTCACCCAAAAATGAAAATTCTGTCATAATTTACTCAACCTTATGTTGTTCCATATCTGTATGACTTTCTATCTTCTGTGGAAGAGTTTGGTTACCAGCATTCTTCAAAATAGCTTCTTATATGTTCCACAGTAGAACTTAAATCATACAGGTTTGGAATGACATGAGGGCGAGTAAATGATGGGAAAAAGTAATTTTTTGGGGTAAACTATTCCTTTAATTAAACCACCGGTTAGCCAACATTGACGTCCATTCAAAAGTTGCCATGTCTTCTGATAAAATACTTTTTGTAAGCAAATCACTTTTTTTTTATATATATTTTTTAATGTATATATATATATACAGTATATAATAGTTCAGTATTTAGTATTGAATAATAATAATAACAATAGCATTTTAATAATAGTATTCTACTCAATTTTATTTTAGAGGGCTCTTAAAAGTGTCTTTGAACCCCAAAGTGATTCCATTGCCTAAAACTATTGTTCCATTGGTCACTCTGTTCGGTGCCTATTTCTTTAGAAATGCTTAGAAATGGCTAGAAAATGTCAATTCATATCATATAAATGACATATCACATTGTTGTAGCCTTTGGTTAGTAAGCTAACAGCATAGCCTACTACCTTAGCATCGTGCTAACTGGTTAAGAAAGGCTCTTTTGATTAGATTAGCGCAAAATATGGTGATTAAATTTGGTGGAGTTCCAAACAGCTCCGCGCGAGATGGCATTCTGCTGGGGAATAAGATCTTACATGACATTTCAATGTGATTTCAGAGTAATTAGTCACATGGCATTTATGACTGTTGACTGGTTCAAAAACAATTGAATTGAGACCTAAGTGCCCATGTGCATAGATGTTATTATAAACGTTCTTCATTCAGACACATAAAATGCAGGGATCGAGGCAGAGAGCTTTCTGTGATTGGCTGTTTCTGAATGAAAAAGAAAAAGTATCCCAACATTTTTATTTTTTTTGCTGTTTACAGAGCCAAGTGACAGGTGTGATTTCTCAAGACACCTTTTTCAGTGATATCTGTCATGTAGTAGGAAAAATTTAAAGAATCGCTTACGGTGCCTTTAATATCATATTTCTACATTTTACATTTATTCATTTAGTTGACACTTTTATCCAAAGCAACTTACGGAGTACACTCTTAAAAATAAAGGTGCTTCAAAAGGTTCTTCAAGCGATGCCATAGAAGAACCATTTTTGGTTCCACAAAGAACCATTCAGTCAAAGGTTCTTTAAAGAACCATCTCTTTCTTACCTTTTTGTAATCTGAAGAACCTTATTTTGCCACAAAGAACCTTTTGTGAAACAGAAAGGTTCTTCAGATGTTAAAAGTTCTTTATGGAACCATTTAGACAAAAAGGTTCTTCTATGGCATCGTGAAGCACCTTTGTTTTTAAGAGTGTAAGACAGCAAAGCAATTCATCATAAGGAGCAAAAACACGAGAAGTGCTAACAATACAAAGTTTCAAACATTGTCTAGAGTAGTACTTTCTAGAACAGGCAGGGTTTTAAGAAATAGTGAAACCATATAAGACTTTTTTTAAGAGTCAGCAGGATATGGTCAAGTGCTCACAGAAGAGATGAGTTTTTAGCCATATAAATTATATTAATATATTCTTATAGTAGGGACAGAACCAGCCCCCCAAAGACATTTGTCTTTGAACTTTCCAGCAAGTGAACAGTGGTGCAGATAAATAAAATTTCTACCCATTGTAGTTCTTGGCATATACAGTATATACGTTATTGACCATGAGTGGATTAGACTAAGCTTTAATCTTTCTGTCAGAGGAATTGTGTAAACTCACCTGAAGATGAATTGACATGAAAAAATACAAGCTCTTTTAATAAGACTCTCTACACTGTATTTGATTCTTATCTGAATTTGTTTAATAATGGATGACTCGAATACTACCTTATCATAGCAGCTCACACAAGCCGAGGCGAGCATGAAAAATTATACGCAGTCAAACACGATGAGGGTGATGAGGGATTCTACTGACACAGAAATCCGTTTTATTTTTCTCAGCTTGCTTTTGTTCACATGTCAGTAATCTAATCTACTTATAAATGACTAGAGAGCAAGGTAAAGCCCACAGTAGGCTCCTGCAGAGAGTGTAGTGTGAGCTCTGTTGGGATAGTATCCTGTGTAGTGCATCCCAGTAGAATTTCATTATGGTTTTATGTTTGTGTAGCTTAAAAGGCACCAAGAGAGAAGATTAAGTATGGGGATTGGTTTCATATTTTTCATTTTTGGACTCACAGGTATGTACACTAAGTTATATACGATAAAAATGTAAAAATATTGTTAATTGAATATTTAATGTGCTAATATATATTATTATTAAATTAGCATGTTAATTAAATATATAATGTATGTAGTACTACAAATATATATTACACAATTATAATTGTTAATTATTTCATAATTTATTTTATTAAGTAATTAATTTATCAAAATTATAATTGAACAATGTTAATTAAATAATTAAATTAGAATTTAAAAGTTATATAAAACCATCATTATTTCTGTATATAATTATACATTATGCAATTTATAATGTTATATATATTTTTTGTTGATATTTTTACATAATTAAAAATATATCATTATTTAATTGTGAGACACATTACACCCACCAATGTACAAGCTTTCAAAAAATATAATTATATATTTATATTATAAGAGCACTATTGATTAGATACTGTCACAGTGTGTAGGAGAGAAACGAGGAGATGACTTTCAAAACTTGACTTTTAATAAACAAACCAAATGAAAAGGACCACTAACATAGGAAGCGCAGGAAACACACATGGAATGACGTTTAAGACTCGACAACAAAAACATGAGGCAGACTACCCATTTATACTAAACAGAAGAGACAGGAACACAGGCCTGACAGATACAGGGTAATTGTTTCAAACCAATTGTTTTTACAATGTTATAGGCCCGTCCTTATGGGTGCAGTTCTGTACTTCTAAATTTTCTGTTCAGTGTTAGCAACTTATTCACAGATTTCTTAATTTCCCATGCTTTCAGAAAAAAAAATAGATATGCAAAAGCTGTCACTAGAGCGATACCCTTTTTTTTTTTTTTTGCTTACCAATAATTGCGTATTAGTGCCTTTTGAAAGGGTGCTTCCCCTGTGACAGCATTTGCACCATTTTTTTTCTCTGAGAGTGTGCAACATATTACACATTTGTGTTCCATAAAGAGGACTAAATTATTAATTACGGCAAATGTTGCAACTTGCTTACCTGTATTATGTTCCGGAACAATCCTTATACATGCAATAATTTTAACTGCAACCATCTATTTTTTTGTATATTCAGTCATAAAATTTTAATGCCTATCGAACTATATACTATAGGCATTTATGTGTATTTTATGAGGCATCTCACAAGCAAAATTGCAACTCTGCTTTTTTCAGTGAATGCTAAGGAGGAGGATCTGCAAGGCTTTCAGTCCCTGCAAACCGAGAGAGCAACCTTCATAACAATTATGCCATCAGAAGAGCAAAACAGCTCCAGTGACAACGGTGCAAAAGTTTCCACTGAAAGCCCTGCTCTATTGACTATAGCTGTAATCAGTTCTCCAGGGACAGATTTGTTCCATACGCCACATGAGATGCAGCACTCAAGTACAGTAAATGCAACCACAACCACTGATAAAGATGCAATTACCTCAAATGTACCGATCTTTGTCTTAGCTTATGGTACAGGTTCACGTTCAACAGGTGAGGATGGCATAGCAGCAAAGCCGTTTCAGTCTGACGGAGACCTCTCATTGATCTCCAATGATGTGGAGAGGCTTCATCTCTCAGCTAAGGCTAAATTTGAGTCAGTGATGAATAACACCATGACGCCTGCCTCTCATCTGTCCAGAGGCTGGGAAAAGATCTTTGCTTTTTTTCACGATTCGCTGGAAAGCAAGAATCAAAGAGTCTTGGAGTCTATTACTCCTTCACCCACAAATGGCATTCCCATGGTATCGGCCTCTGATCCAGCAGTAATTGTTAATCTTGGAGAGTCAAATGAGAGCATGGAAAGATGGGGCGAAAACAAGACTGAAAATTGGACTCTGGAGTCGTTTGGAGCTGATGACCCTCTGAATCGTACTGAAGAGGTTTCTTTAAAGAAGAACCATTCAACCATTATGCATTTGACAGTTTTGCAGGGTACAGGGCTTTTAACCACTGAGCTTGGTCAAAATCCAAGAAATGGATCTGAGCATGAGCCAAAAGACCAGAAGAATCTGCTTTCACCAAGTTCACTGATCCTTAATACTCCATTACAAGTGAAATCAACCAGCCAAGTAATAGTTAATAAAATGGCAGAAAGCAGCAAAAATCCGAGCACCAATGGACCAAAACCCTTCGGGGTGTCACTAAAGCACCCAGACTCAATTTTTTTATTCTCCACTTCAAAGCTGACCCCTGCAAAGATTCCAGACGCAACCACGCTGAATTATTTTTCAAACATGGTAACAGCTGCTGGCGAAATGCATGTTACAAAACAAGTTGATAACTGATTCCATGCAAAGAATTGTCTCAGCGAGGGACGGACTAGAAAGCAAATCGATTTTTCACACCAAATCAAGTAAAGAGCGTCAAATTAAACCAACACTCCAAACCTCGCCAACAAGTTTCCTTCATCGTCTGAATAAAAGTGACCTTTCTTTGGCCGCTCAAACCTTTTCATCTTTGCTAAAAACTTCCCATCTTTGTTCCAAAGAAGCCAGAACATCCAATAACTCTCTGATGGAGAAACATAACAGAATGGATCATTTTCCAGTTTGGCTGAGTAAATTAATGCCCTTTAGTACTGCCTCATTAACCAACGCTGAGAAAACAACTACAGCAAGTAATAAGCGAATGTTCATGAAACAGACAGAAAGTTCACTTACGGCTCCCCGAACCTTTTCATCTCAAGAAGATTCTTCAAAACGCCTCGATGAGTTTGAGGAATTATCTACAGCGGCGCCTCTTCCACCTCTGACAAAGCTTAAGAACGTGTTTCATGTCTTCAAAGTGAACGTTCATCAGCCTCGACAGCCTCTAAATAATTTTCCCTCAGAGAGATTAAAGCCTTTTGTATCAGTTCAAGCTCCTGAATCGATTCCACCTTCGTTTACAACTGTGAAGAGATTCACAAATATGGAAGATTTTACTAAATTTGACTCTACAAACCAAAACCAAGTGCACGGTGCATCACAAAAAGCACCATCCGTCATATCCGAGAGGCCAAACATGAACTCAAGCAGATTAACAAGACACAAAATAGTAAATGCAACCACAGTCAACAAAAGCATGTCACATTTTAGAGTTCCCCCAACACATCAGACTCCTAACAGCTACATATCCACAATAAAGACCTTCATTACAACAACTATGTTTTTAAAACCCCAGGTGTCGTTTGCCAATATCTCCCTGTTCTCTCGTGCAGTTCCACAAAAGAAGTCCTGGCTGCTGCCAACAACTTTCAGTAAGTCACAAAATACAGTGACAACAGATGCCAGAGTTCTTTCAAAACTTTTGTCTATCTCTAAGAAAAGTATTAGTGAGAACGCCTTTTTAAATCACTCGATGACAACTGGAAAGATTGGTTTGCCATTAGACGACAAACAACAATTTCTTAAAAACCCAAGAGGGACTGTGGCGCTTTTTTTCGGCAGCTACACAGTTAGCAGTATCCCATCAGTCCAGCGGCTCGTTGAAGCTCACCCTGGAGAGGAATTCCTCACAGAAACACCACAATCACAATCTGGACTTCAGATTGAGTCATACTTAAAGAAGAGAGATGGCACGGTTAAACCAACAACTCTGAAACACCATGATCAGAGCAGTCATTCAGTTGTAGGCGTGAATCAAACCTCGTTCATGTCAATTTCGCTCAAGATTGTTTCAAGCCCAATTCACACTACTGTTTCCCCTGTTGCTCTCTTAAATACAGAGTCTAAAAGACATTTGACCTTCTCTGCTTCACCGTCAGTATCTATTGAGCGAACAATGACAAAGATAATTGGACTTGACAACCACAAAGATTCACTTCATATGTTTGTAAATTTATCAGATGTTAAATTGCATCCTCGGAACATGACATCCAGCCCGATTTCTGGCATCAGCAGGCACACAACAGCTGCAGCACGACCAGAAGAGGCCTTAAACACATCACCCCTTGAATCATTCACTGGAACAACTTCACCAACTTTCCCTTTGCATCTTATTCAAATGCAGAATGTGTTGCATAAAGAGCATGTGACCTTAACTGAAAACCAGACTGAATTTTTCTCAACAGTAAATGAGCATTCACGAACGACACAATCAAACTTTCATTCTGACGAAATGTCCAGTTCAGGCGCAACAGAAGATGTACAAAAACACCTTGGGCGGACTGCGCTGTCTGCTGTTACTGGGGAAAAGTTCTCTCCTATTGTCCACACGGATTTGAGTTTCTCAAGTACAGAGACACAATCGCTCCCCAAAGGTTCATTACAGTCCAGGGAAGGGAGTGAAGATATTTCACATGGCACCACTCCATTTGCTGAAAGTGACTCAGGGGTATCTGCTGGGTTTGTGTCAGACCTGCCGGTGATAAACAGGAAGAGGAGGATTATATCACCCGATTCTCTCAGCGGGTAATGACACAGAACTCTTAAATCACTTTTAATGTGGAAAACAAACTATTTTATTAGCATTTGTGTAGTGCTAGATCAATCAGCACCATAGGATGGATAGATAGATAGATAGATAGATAGATAGATAGATAGATAAATTCTAACAAAATAAAAAAATCTATACCCATTTAAATTCATGCAACAAAATGTAATTATAACTAAACTGAAATGCCGAAATACTGTATCAATAAAAGATGTCTAAAATCAATAAAACCCATTTAAAACCATTAGGTTTGAGCAGATGTATGTTTATTTTATTCTTTTTATGTCCTTATCTAATAGGATGTTTTATTTTTTTTCCCCATTATTGTATTTTATTTTTGTAAAAGTGCTTTAAAAATAAATTTGATTTGCTTTGAACAAATACACAATTTAAACTAAAACTCTAATAAAAAATGAAACAAAACAAAAAAAATCTGAAATTATCTGATGGTCTATTTTTTGTAATTGAAAAACAAAACACTTATTTTTTTATTTATTTATTTATGTGTTGAAAAAATAGCACTAATATATATATATATATATATATATATAACCTTGGCCAGAATTGTGGCAAGGCACAGCTCTGTCTCTGAGCTCTTCAAGCAGTTTCTTTGACCTCATGATTCTCATTTGCTCTGTGAGCTGTAAGGTCTTATATAGACAGGTGTGTGGCTTTCCTAATCAAGTCCAATCAGTATAATCAAACACAGCTGGACTCAAATGAAGGTGTAGAACCATCTCAAGGATGATCAGAAGAAATGGACAGCACCTGAGTTAAATATATGAGTGTCACAGCAAAGGGTCTGAATACTTAGAACCATGTGATATTTCAGTTTTTCTTTTTTAATAAATCTGCAAAAATGTCAACAATTCTGTGTTTTTCTGTCAATATGGGGTGCTGTGTGTACATTAATGAGGAAAAAAAATTAACTTAAATGATTTTAGCAAATGGCTGCAATATAACAAAGAGTGAAAAATTTAAGGGGGTCTGAATACTTTCCGTACCCACTGTATATATATAATTTTATTTTTTTTCTTTCATTTCAGTTTAGTGATATCAATAAAGACGTATGTCTGCTGTTGTTGTGGACAGAATGTTACTTTACTGAATAAACTTTAGCTGCACAAGTACAAGCAATCTAGAGATGCCAGCATGATGATAAACTGTAGTCATCATGATTAATTTTCAATGAACTGAACTGGATTTTGACCATCTGATTGTCTTCTTCCAGTCTGGCGCAAATCTCATGATATCTGCGGCACTGGCAACTACACAGCAGAGATGAGTCTGAACTTGGAGAGAGATATCATGCCTGGAGATCTCATCCCTGCCCTCGGAAACCTACGTGTCGTCATCAGCCTCAAAACAAATAACAGCCAGGTGAACCTAGAGATAAAATCCTGCTGCCTCTCGCCCACCGTCAGACTTGATGAATTTAACACCACCTGCTGCATTTTTTCCAGGTAATGTGCACCTCTCAGGTTATTTTAGATTAACTGAAATCACATGGTGCCCTTGAACCAGGCCACATTTCACATTATGGTGCCAAATCAGCTGTTCCGAGCATGGCTGGATTATAGGGATCCCATCTCCCTCGTTTTTATGTGAAAGTTTAATATATCAGCATTCGTTTCTGTTTATATGACTGCGTTTTAACTGGTCACCTTATCACAGGGGAACAGCATTATAATGATCGACTAAGAACTTGAGAAAGCTATACATATACTGGGCAAAGCATGTCCCTATATCGAGCTGAAAGTTTTGTTGCTAGAGCAGTACAGTAAACTGCTGATGTCTGTGTCCCTGCTGGTGTGTGAAGTATTCACTTTCTCAGCTCTGTTGCCAATAGCACATTGCCACTAATATCCAGAGACAGCACAATGTGTACTTTCAGTAGATCTAGATTTTAGATTTAGACTTAGTGCACGAATTTTAGATGAGATACTTTGATATATTTTAACATCTTATCAAAAAACGCTTAGATACCACCAAAAAAAAAAAAAACCTGCACTAAATATGTTCTTTATTGTAGTTAAAAATATTTTAGTGCAGTAATGATTGAAGAAGTCCACTATACATCACAACAGAAATGTTAGTGATTTGAGACATGATTTGACATTTTGATTTTAAGCTCAATTTTTTTTTTCTTTTAAATGAAACTCATGCATGGCTGAATTATTCACAGTAACATCAATAAGATTTAATTTAGAAAATAGAGTTATGATGACACTAATAAATGGTAATTTACAAAATATACTATATTCTGTATGCCAATGATAGCATAAGATAAATTATGTCAAAATAATTGTTAAATGATTTTAAAATAACCCATCTCACATTGGACTAAATCAAACCACTGCTCTCATTGTTATCATAATTACAAAAACATCAGCTATTTGCATATAGCATCCACAGGATTTAATTGTCATGCTTTTTAGCGCCAGACGTTTCACCTCTGTTTGCATCACCCGGCAAGTTCATTATTTTAGTTTTGTTCGCACTCAGAGCTAATGCGTCTCTTTGATGTGAACTCCCTCAGGCTGCCTATAGACCCTCATGGCATTAGACTCCTTCCTAGCATCCTGTCAAAGAGGGCCAGCTTCACCATCAGTCTCTTCCAGATGATCAATTACTCCACGGCTTACCTGCACTGTGACCTGAGCGTGTGTTTGAGGAACTATTCTGAGTGCGAGAGGGTGAGTCTGAACCCAGCCTCAAAGATGAAAACTTGGGGATCATTTATCACTGTTGATAAGGTCTCAGTATTTCTGCTGAAAGATTTTCTCCTTTTCATTACTCTCCCTGTTTTGATGACAGCGTCTGCAGTTTCTAAATAAATGATCTTCCCCAGCTTGTTACTCTGTCACTGCAAGACAGAAGGTGAAGTGGTCGGCAGTTTGTAGGCTAACAGAATAACTCATTGAGCCTGTAAACAAGTTTAAAGTATGCAGAAGTTCAGGGGATGTATTTTAGCTCAGTGTAATGGCTTGATTTCAGGATGATGACATTATTGGTTATCCATTTCTCATCTCAGCAGTGCATTCAGAGTCAAAATGCACATCTCGGAAAGGAAGCAGGGGCCATCTTCAGCAGCACGGGAAACCGCATTTCCTTTGGCCCTGTTTTGAAAGAAGCAGACAATTCATCATTCTCTGAAACAGCAGGTAACTTATTACCAAGTTGTTCTGGTGGAATAATAAAACAAAGTAATGGAAAAAATATTTCAGCTGAACTGTCGGTCTGATTTGGTTTGTTAATGCCGTACAGATGACACTGAAGCCATGGTGGTGATCATCAGCTCAGTGGCCAGCTGTTTGCTGGCGTGTTTGGCTCTCTTTCTTGTCTGGATGGCAAACAGACGTTGTCTGCAAAGGTCTGCCTACTGCTGGTCCAGGGCCCTCTGTGAATGCCAACAGAACAGAGCTCACTGCAAACCAGCCAACCAGACTAAAATCTGCATTGAGCGCTCAATCATTATCTGACAGTTTTTGAATTGCTCATCATTATGTTTAGTTGCTGCACTGGGAAACTGATGAAACTATTAACATTGTTAAAAGAGGCCCAAAGTGCTCTTAAATACACGTTTATTCTGTATCATAGCGCCATGCTTTGAATATTACAATAGAGATGTAAAAATTGCAAGCCAGTCAACCATTTCATGGTGAACACTTGTACATGCTAAGTAAATGAGTCAATAATGTAAACAGACAGCTATTTAAAGGGATAATTCATATAACACCTTACGCTCATGTCATTCCAAAACCTTTTTTTTCCTCTGCATAAAAGTGCAGTCAGATTTACCTTGAATCTTCTTCTGCAAATGTTTTTTTCAGAAACAGTTTTTACAAAAAAAATGCAATAATTTCTGTAGGAATCCACGTGATTGTGAATTCTGTTTGAGGGCAAAAGTTTTCCCCATGCAGATTTCTCAACGGGTTCAAGTTGGTCACACAGACTGTCCAACAGAAAGCTGCTTGGTTTGAAAGTGACGTGTGTGAGATGTACTTCATACATCGCCGCAGTATTGACAATTTACTGTGTGACCGCACCTTAAAACAAAAGATATTTTAAAGAATATTCGCGAAAGTTAATGGAGTCCAAAACAAGATTCATGGATGGATTGTATGGATGAAAAAAGAACAATAAGACATTTCTCAAAATATGTTCTTTTGTGAAAGTAATTCAGGTTTGGAATTACATGAGGGTTAATAAATGATGACAGAAACCACTGTTGGGTTGCTCATCCTAACACTGCCTAGTTTCTTTGCTGCTTTGAGATTTACCATTCTTCAATGTAGGACATACTGATGTCAAAGATATACGTGAATGCTTCTCTGTATGTATCACTACCCCAGCGCTACATTAGACATGTTGTTCAACTGCTTATTAGGTTTCACATTATGTGTTTCCCTTTCAATTAATTGCCATTGGAGGAAAAAAAGAATCAATTAAGTAGTAACAAGCAGACATTGCCTTTGAGATGCATCTCTATGTAAATCCCACCACCAGGCTGGGACAACCTAGAGGCACAGCAGATTTACTGGCTTGAAGATCACTTACTAAAAAACATAATGACTACTTGTAATTGAAAGTACAATCGAAATGGGCCCCACGGGAAATGAAGTGAATATGTCACAGAACTGAAAAGAAACAAACTTCGATATTAAATCTTAAGAAATAGACCATTAGAAACACTTGTGGTTGCTTATTGCGTAATTACTTCCTCAGTAATTAAGGTAATTAGCGTATTTATTCTGTTATCTTAAGTGGTAAAAGGTAATTTAAAAGCATTTCAATTGCTTTGTGCACCACACACTGAAAATTACAGTCACCTTCACTGCGTCACTACAAAGCAGAACATTATAACACGTTTTGACTGTGAGTCTGGTCCTTGCATCAAAGCAGAAAGTCAGCAGATCCTGTATTCACGTTGAAATGCAGTGGCTGGCTCTTTGTGTACTTCTTATAGGATGAAGTGTCGCTTTGGATGGCCGACAAAGACTTAATCGCAGCAGCTGAATGCCAAGTCTCTACTTCAAAGTGTTGCAAGAGCGCTGAAGAGGCAGCGCATTATCACCTCAGTATAAAAGTGCTGCTCCCTGCTTGATTGTTAATTACTGTTGTTAGTATTATTACTTTATTTTTTGAAAGCCTGTCATTGAAGGTTACAGTAATTTGCATCAGTTTGGCTTAGAATAACATTCACTCCACAGGTTTTTGCTCATGTGCCAAGAAATTCAAGACGTAGTGCTTGAGTGATTAATGAACAATGGGAGAACTTCTAGAGAACAATAGTAATTATATTGAAAATGTGGCATGCACTTTATTTATGTGTTGAACTGTAAGCCAATTAATCATAAAACCTTTAATTATGTATTTAGAATCACATATATTTGTACATTCTGCTGAATTATATTAAATAAAATTAAACTGCTTCCCTAACAACAAACCACAAACATGCACACAAGCCTTATGAGGCAGCGGCTACTGTTATGTAAAAACATACAGCTGGTATATCCAGTTATCAGGTGTCCCGCACAAATCTCGCAGCCTCACCTGTGGAACTCATTCAAAACTGGCTGTGTTACATTTCTATTCTAATAATCAGGGCTCTTGACTCCTCCCACCAAAACCAGCAGAGCTTTTTGTTTAATATGTGTTTCCTTGACCTGGTTTATGTGTGCCAAGAAGAAATGTCGAAGAGCAGTGTCTTCATTTCCTGAGACTGGAAAACAAAATGACAGCAGCTAATTCCAGTGTACAGGATTCTTTCAGAGATGGCAGCCTGGAGAGATTTAATCATTTTAAAAAAGATGAGTTTGAAAATGACTGGGAGAAACTGGCTGAGCGCAAGTTTGGTCGAGTCTATAAGGTGAAGGTTAAAGTCTGGCGGGAAACATGTGCCCTAAAGACAACGACCAATGATTACAGGTACAAGTACACATGAGAATAGAAGATTCAAACTATATTGCTGTTAAAACTGAGATTATAGTTGTAAAAATGCATTATATATGACTTTTTTTTTAAGTTAACTATAGTAAATATGAAATATACTGTATATTATCTTTGTCTATTTATTTATTTTTTTTATGTTGTGTGTGTGTGTGTGTGTGTGTGTGCGCGCGTTTTTGTGACAAATGAGGACATAAATTTGTATAATGACAAAGGTATGACAGGTACTACAAGGAGAAGGTGACTTTTCAGGACATTACCCCATGTCCCCACTTTTCAAAACGCTTATAAATCACACAAAATGGAGTGTATTGAAAATCTGAAATAGCACAAAGTTTCCTGTAAGGGGTAGGTTTAGGGGTAGGGTTGGTGTAGGGCAATAGAATATACGGTCTGTACAGTATAAAAACCATTACGCCTATGGGATGTCCCCACTTTTCACAAAAACAAACCTGTGTGTGTGTGTGTGTGTGTGTGTGTGTAACTATATTCTATGATTTAAAATTTTACGGCCCAGGAACATGATAGAGATGTCCAAAATTGGAAGACTGAAGTTCAGCTATTTAATCTCCATTTATGGAATAAGCAAAGATCCACCTGGTTTAGTGATGGAATATATGAGAAAGGGATCCCTGGACAACCTCCTCAGCAGTCATTTATTAATGTGGCCCAAGAAGTTCCAAATGATCCACGAGATGACGATGGGCATGAATTTTCTGCACAGCATGAAACCACCCATCCTTCATTTGAACTTGAAACCAGCCAACATTCTTTTTGATGATCATCTGCATGTGAAGGTGAGTCAGATACTACTGCTCTTGTTTTCAAAAGGTTTCTGAATTTATTTCTGGTAAAAAAAGAGACTTTATAAAGAATTTACAAGAAAGAGACCTTAAGGGTAACCCTTATAATAAGGTTGAATTGTTACTGCTTTTATCAGTTTTTAATGGTACTTTCTACATCAGGGGTGCCCAAACTCGGTCCTGGAGGGCCGGTGTCCTGCAGAGTTTAGCTCCAACTTGCCTCAACACACCTGCCTTTAAGTTTCTAGTATGCCTAGTAAGAGCTTGATTAGCTGGTTCAGGTGTGTTTAATTGGGGTTGGAGCTAAACTCTTCAGGACACCGGCCCTCTAGGACCGAGTTTGGACACCCCCGTTCTACATAAATGCATTGTTAGGTTGAAGTATGCAACCTCAGTGTTGTCGTGGTTTGAGACTTAATTTCTCATTAAAGATTTCAGATTTTGGCCTCGTTAAATGGGAGGAGTTTTCAGGTAAGACCGAGTTTATTGAACACCTGACAGCTCGAGGGAACATAAACTATGTGCCTCCAGAGACCTTTACCCAGAATCCAGAAGCTCCTGGAACGAAGTATGATGTTTACAGGTGAGAGTTCATAACTTAAAGAACTTTACAGTATGTACACAAATTGACATTTTGACAGTGAGTCATGATATGCCATTAAATAAACATCTAAACATTTTCACTTTACAGCATTTCTATTATTATGTGGGAGATTCTCACTCAGCAGCGTGCATATCAAGGTATATATTGTTCCTCATTTTGGCACTTCTCCAGATTTTTACACAAATTGTTGCATTCATCATTCAACCCAAGTTTTTTCAAGAAAAAATGATCAAATAAATGAGTTACAGGTGAGAGTTCATAACTTAAAGAACTTTACAGTATGTACACAAATTGACATTTTGACAGTGAGTCATGATATGCCATTAAATAAACATCTAAACATTTTCACTTTACAGCATTTCTATTATTATGTGGGAGATTCTCACTCAGCAGCGTGCATATCAAGGTATATATTGTTCCTCATTTTGGCACTTTTCCAGATTTTTACACAAATTGTTGCATTCATCATTCAACCCAAGTTTTTTCAAGAAAAAATGATAAAATAAATGAGTGATAATCAAATAAATGATTTTTTTTTTTTATGGTAGCTTCATGTAGATTAAATTTACAAAAAAATATTTAATTTTATTGATTGATAAGTTTTGTCTATTAATTTTTTTTTTTAATTATTAATGTTAAAAACCGTCTCGGGTTACGCATGTAACCACAGTTCCCCAAGATGGAACGAGACTCTGCATCCTCTAGGACACTTTGGGGACTGCCGCCAGCTGGACTGGTGTCTGAAGCATGTGTGAAACAACTCCAATCCTATTGGCCCACGTAGCCCGTGATATCACAGACGGTGCACAGAAGTATAAGAGGCCGCCTGCCGAACTTGCACCAACTTAGTTGTCCGAAGGAGACGTGAAACAGGCAGGCCGAAGGCATTGCGAGGGGACGCAGTGTCTTATTCCCTCTCGGAGAACCATGGTTACATGTGTAACTCGAGACGTTCCCCTTCTAGAGAACTCGCACAGTGTCCTCTAGCGGACACTATGGGGAACAAAAAGGCAACTATGAAAGATTGCCAAGACCATGTAAAGTGGACTATCTACTTAAAACCCTAACAGGAGATAGCACAATCTAGGCAAGAGGCTCAAAGACCGCTACATAAAACCCTGATAAGGGGCCAGTACTGAGCTGAAACACGGCTATCCTCGCATAGCTATTTTCCAAGGCAAGTACTCAGTGCCTACTTGAGCAAGATTGTGTCAAGAGGAACCCAACCTAGTCATAGAAGCCAGGCTTTGTTTCACATGTGCTTCAGAATGGTCCTAATGGCGAGAGTCCTCATAGTGTCCGCTAGAGGATGCAGCGCGTGTTCCCTAGAAGGGGAAAAAACATCCTGCATTTTGGTAATAGTGTTAACTGAAAGAAAAATCATCTAAAATGAATACAGAACAAAAGAGCTCATATAATATTTATTTTGACCACCTGAGGTTGCCAGTTAACATTTCTGAACCATCTTCCACTCAGTGTTTATTGAAAAAAATAAGTTTCAGGCCCTTTTGCACAACATTCGTAGCGAGTTCCTTTTCCTCTTTGTTTGTTATGAGAGAGCTAGAAGAACAAGTGTTTGTTTACAAGTGCATTATTTGGAGTTTGTATAGTACAAAAAATAACACTCCAAGCAGTTTGTTCTATTCTCCTTGTCACAGGTCTGAATATGACAGAAATATTACTCAGAGTGTCATCTGGCAAAAGGCCTGGTGTAGAGAAGATCCCTGAAGACAAGCCCCCTGAGTGCGATGACATGATTGGTGTCATGCAGCAATGCTGGCACCAAGACTGCACCAGGCGACCGGCTATCTCTGGTAACAAACCTAATTTTTGCTCTTGTTTCTGTTTAATGAAGACTATAATAAGTGCTTTATTATATATACAGACAAAATTAATTCCAAAAGTCCCAGCAGACATTTGCTCAGTTGTCTTACTCTACTGAAATAACAATGAGCAAACAGCCTACATTGTTGCATCTTTTTTCAGCCTCCCAGTTCTTCTGTGACTGTATCTTCCTCAGGTCACGTTTAGTAATTAAATTATTTGATTTAGTGTCTGCGATAATGAATTTTAATATTCACTGTTTGTGTTCAAGCATTAAAGTAGTTTAATAAGCTTCTGATAATTCTGTTGCAGTGTCGTATTGTATAATGTGTTGAATTCAATTAATCTTGTACATCAGATTACTAAAAATGCAGTGTGATTAGCACCGTTATATCCCCTGCGCTACGATTTTATCTCATATTATACACAAAATTTCCCATTAGGCGGTTAAAAGGCTGTCAATCATTGGCTGGCCTTTGCACATTTTTAACCAAACTATCACTCTTGTGTAAGAAGGCCTGAAAAAGAGCTAGAGCAAAACTGCTCCCAAAGTGACATTCAGCTGCATCATCTCCATTTCTCTGCAGTGACTGTTCGGTTGACTGAAGTCCTTAGCGAAGTCCTAAAAATCCCAGACACGAATGCAAAGGGTGAGATAAGAAAGCGTCTGCCTGAACAGGTATGGAACGTAAGTGACTCTTCCAGTGCATCTTTAGACCACAGTACACCGTCAGCACATAAGGTGTTAGTTTGAGTAAAACTTGGGGATCTGTGAACACATTCTACTATTTTCTCCTCTAACTTTGGGAAGGAAACCTGCAGAATGTTAAGGAATTATTTAAACATGAGATGATTCATCTTTGTTAAATGTCATAAACACTTGAAATTGTACCAGTCAATAAATAGACCAAGAAAAATCGATTGCATTTCAGCTTGGTCCAGTATTCATACTTGTAATCAAACTACAATTGGTGTCAGTATTGCGTGCTTGCTCAATGATAATGCGCAACGTGTTTTTAGACAAGATTATAAGCACTTCAGACCGACTGAAGTTGCAGCCGTCCAGTTTCAAGCCTAAGTCGAACTAACAGACCTAGATAATACGATTGCAGCTCAGAGCCATCCAGCATTTATACATTAATCAGACTTCAGTTGGCCTCAGGGGGCATTTACATGACAGTTTTCAAGTAAAAATGTACATCTTTTCATGTGTTTTGTCCTTTTTATTTACACGACAACAGCATTTTGGGGGCCTGAAAGCGCAAACTTTTGAAAACAAATTTCAAAGTGCAGGTTTTGGAAAACGATATGGTTAATGTCTCCATGTAAACTGCAAAAATGCAAATTTGTGAAAACAATGAAGTCATGCACATGCATCTTACGTGTTCAGTCTATAGGTATGTCTGCAGACACATAGTGTTTCTTTACAAAGTGACTAGTCAGCCTCAGACGTCACGCCCACGGACCGTTGGCTGAACGTCTGATACATACGGCACACAAAAGTGGAAACACTTCAGGAGTTTCGAAGTTGTCATCGGATTGGTTGAATTATATAGGATTTCCGGGAGACGTGTGTGTCGCGTTCTTTAACGTTCTGCCTGGAAACAAAGATGCCGTGACGCCAAACCCCCTCACGAAAGAAGAAAGTGTGACGATGAGCGCTTATCAGGATCAACTAAAAGCTGGATTTTCAAAAGTATGTGAAATATTTAAAGTTCGCAGCATAGAATCTTTAAAATGCGTCCAAGAGTTTTACACACCGGTCTGTTATTGTGGCGACATTTCCATGCCCCGAAACGTGGCGCTGAACGAAACGAACTGTGATTGGTTGTTTGACATGTCTGGCATTGATAATATAGTGTTTTTAGTCATTTTCGTGGTTCCTTATGAAGAGGGATTGTTTGACAATGTTGTCGTCTGTACGCGAAACTTTTCAAAAACGCAAAGGAAAAACTTTGTTGATGTGTAAATGTACCCTCAGTTGTACACTTGCACCAAAAATCAGTGATGACATGCAAAGCGTTTTTAGAGATACAGTTTAGCCTGACTATGCAAAAAGCTGTAAATCATGTAAACATACTATAAGGTAACTGCCATATTGACCAGCACAACATAAACAAATAAAATCCACACAAACTTTTTAAAATCCATAGCAATAACACCTTCATATTTTACCACTATCTGATGTCAACAAATATTGTTATTATTCACACAATAGAAATAACATTCATTCAATTTTGTTTTCTTTCCATTAGCCAAAGAAAACAGCTGTCTCCTCAGGCAAGTATTTTGACCAAGTCTTCGCATTCAGCGTCTTTTGTTCTATCTCTACAAACTCTCCACGCTCTTACTCGATATAAAACTGTCCTCCATCCATTTTTTCCCCCTACAGATGATTCTAGCATTCACTCTCTCCTTGTAAAGAAAGACTTTGAGAGTTTTAAGAAAGTTCTGCGAAAAGAGCACGTGTCTATGCTCTTCCAAGACAACAACTCTCTCCTTCATCACGCCGTGGCAAGCAGGGACACAGAAAGCGTGCAGATGGTCTTGAATCTGGGAGCCTCAGTGAACTGCCAGAGTGTAAAAGGCTACACCCCGCTCATCGTTGCGGTTCTGCACAAGTTTTACGAGATCTGCAGCTTGCTGACAGACTGTGGGGCTGATGTCAACCTCAGCGATGGCGACCAGTGGACCGCTCTGCATTTTGCCGTACAGGCTGGCGATGACAGAGCTGTTCGCCTTTTGTTAGACAATAAGGCGAGAGCCGATGCTAAGGAGAAGGACGGGTGGACACCTTTGCATCTAGCTGCTCAGAACGGCCACGAGCACATTGTGAGAATCTTGCTCCGACGTCTGGATGCCATGGATGAGCAGGAGCGGCAGTCTGGCCGTACTCCGCTTCACGTGGCTTGCATTTATGGTTACGTGAACATCGTCAACCTCTTGCTCAAAAATGGAGCTGACTTTAACAAAGCGGATAACCTTCAATCCACTTCTCTACACTTGGCAGCAGATGAAGGGCACTTCAGGGTGGTCCGTTTGCTGGTTAATAATGGGGCTGATGTGACAACAGTCGATGAGCAAAGCTACAGTCCCCTACATTTTGCCGCTCTAAAGGGTTACACAGGTATCTGCAGACTCCTTTTGAGTAAAGGAGTCGACCCCAACATCAGAACTTATCAGAATTGGACAGCCATGCACCTGGCAGCCCTGAAAGGCCATCCGGAGACTGTCCTCATGTTGGAGGAGCACCACGGCTCAGTCAACGTCCAAGGGAAAGACGGCTGGACTCCTCTGCACCTTGCCTGCCATCATGGGCAGGAGGAGGTGGTGACGGTGCTGCTAACAGCAGGTGCCAACCCTAACCTGGCCGAGGATAACGGCTGGACACCCCTCCATTTAGCTTGTAATAGTAGCTGCTTCCCTAGCGTTCTGCAGCTGATATCTCATCATGCCAATGTGAATGCCCAGAACAATAGCCAGGCAACGCCATTGCATTTAGCCGTCCAGCTCAGGAACATCCCCATCATCAAAGCCCTGTTGATGAATAATGCACAGCGGGATATTCAGGACTCAAAAGGATGTACCGCCCTAACCTTGGCTCAACGGTGCAACAATACAGAAGCCGTGGAGCAACTGAACAGCTAGCACACTGGTTGAGATCCTGGCAGAGAGCGAGCCGTGTTTGGTGACAGACAACTCCACCATTAGAGGGAGCGCAGCATTGATTTCTGCTATCGATTTCCTTCCTCCTGCAATGCTTGTTCTTATAAACAGTCTTGCTGTTGTTTGTGATTTAGATTCCTAGAATTTCACACCGTTGTTTGGGTTTGGTCAAGAACTCAGGTGTGTTCGCTGAATGGAAGAGTTATGAATGAAGGATTTTATGACTAGCAGTATGTAGTGGAAGTCAACATAAAATCTAAATTCAGTCAGTTTATTTATCTTGAATAATTCATCAGGGCATGTTATTCCTAAGAGGACAATTGTTTGTTTTTTGCAATATTTAATCAAAATGTGCTCCAACACTGAAATGTCTTTCTATATCTGTTAAGTCACTTAGGTTGCACAGGCTATTGAATAATGTTAAAGGGATAATTTACCCATAAATTAAAATTCTGTCATCATTTATTCATACTCATGTAGTTCCAAACCTGTATGACTTTATTTCTTCTGTGGAACACTAAAGACGATATTATGAAGAATGTTGGTAACCAAAATGTTTTGGTGACCATTGACTTATTGTATGGAGAAAAAAAAAACAGAGGCATTTCTCTAAATATCTTCTATGTTCCACAAAAGAAAGAAATTCAATGTAATATCATTAAGGTGTGTAAATGACAATTTTGTTTCTTTTGAGTGAACTTTCCCTTTAACTAATTAGACAGATAGCATTTTTTTTTTGCCTACTCACATTCAGTCTGGCTCCATTCTGATGTGTAACACAATCTAATCTGTCAGCACACATTTTTTTCTCTCGCTGAATATCTGATTTAATTTGAAAACATCATTTTAGAGGAGTAAAATAAGTTGTGAATGGTAACTCATATTGACAAAATTGCCTACCAAAAAGTGTGTTATTTTGATACCTTATGTATGTAGCATGATTCAATGCATTAATAATTGCATGAATTACACTACTGTCAGACATGCACATGTGTACAGTAATGTCATGGTAAAAAAATCATAACCATTCATGGCATTCAAATGGCATGTTACTTTCACAAACAAAAGGCCAAAAAACCTGTTTGACAACATGCTTATCGCTTCCCAGCAGGCTTCCGCTCACGTTCGACAGCTTTGTCCTAAACACAAAGGGCAAAAAAAAAAAAAACTATATAAGATGAGTACAAAACAACCTAGTGGATCCATTCTATCATTGTACAGTTGTATATATATATTATAACTGAACTGGTAGAATGCTAGACATCATTATATAATTCATATTTAACATGTAAACGTATGACTGAAATGCACCAGTTTTGTATTTCACAAACTGTAAGGTACATTACACATGACAGTATAAGATAAAGCTTGAATTACAAAGTTCATTTCAATAATTTTCATATACTTTCAGAAAGCTGTAATAAGGATTCAGAGCTTTTGAAACAAACATCAGAATATCAGAATCACTTTTTTAGCAAGGTTCTGGCTTGCATTTTTTCCCTCAAGTGAATATGTTAATAAAACATCAATGCCTTGTGAAGGAATCCGAACACATGCAGCCCATTATCAAAGACTGTGGTTTGCTCTGCAGCTTCTCCACTGTAATGTACATGACACTTTAGATATCTCATTAAAGTCTGCATAATAACAAAACCGTCTACAGCACAAATTGATGCAATCCTCATTCATATGCAGTAATTTTAAATTAAATGATCTTTTATGTAATAGCATGTTTCTTGGGTGTTTTTGCTCATGCAGAGGGACCTTACGTGAGAGATTATAAAGTTTAGAAAATGTATGGATAAGATCATTTCCTGTCATATGTCTAATTCCAAGTAAGGAAAAGAAGAACAATTCTGCTCAGTGTGTGCTTGTGTGTTCATGTTTACACAGTAAAACAAGGCAGATTAAGAGAGGGCTTTCTACTGCGTGATTTACACTTGTCGGATATCCTCAATTTTATGTAATTAAATAGTTGTTAGTGTTTAGATCCTGAGTGGAATCTGTGAGGGAACATTTTTCTTCAAAGCTTCAAAACATGCATAATACCACAGCTCAAAATATTCCCTGTGGACTATTGTTAATGCACCAAAGAGGATCATATATGCGGATTAGGTTTAAATCTCCATGGCAAATTTGATAAAAATGAATTTATACACAAGACTGCACATCCAAAGAAATTTGCTAAAAAAAATACAGTACCATCTCCGAAAGAAGATTGCTAGGGAAGTATGACCAATTATTGCACTGTCAGACTTTCATTTCATTACTTTTGGGTCCTTTAGGCAAGCACATAGAAAGCTCGACTAATGAGTGGTATATTACGTTTAACCAGCATGCACCAAACCCTCTTCCAGAGAATGACACAATGACATCAACACATTAGCGGTTGCTATAATAGACCATTAAAATGATTTTGTTTACATAATTGCTATAGTAAGAGGACACCACTGTTTAATGTCACAAAGAGTGCCATTTTCCATTCCATGAATTTTGTTAGCTTTGAGGTAATCTATATTCTGATGTACTACTAAAAGTGGGCAAAATAGCATTTAGATATTATATATTTCAAATGTACAGTCTTTCTCTTCCAGGCAAACTGACCAAAAATACTGATGACTCATCCTGCACTACACAGATTTTTGTCCAATCAAACGCTTTCTAGAATGAGAATCCCTGGAATACCACCTGCAGATAAGCTGTCATGGTTTGGCTGATTAGCATATCCCAGTGAGCTCCCGCTGGAGTGCTGAAAATGTACTTACCTGAGGAAAACCAATACCACTTACATTTAAAATGTACCACTTACTTGAGAAAACAGAATCACAGCAATTTAAAAAAGAGCTATTAGAATTAAATAAAAAGTCTACAGAAAAAGTAACTGTTCGCTCTTCTTGGAAGTGTAATATAATAATTTAATATTATTCATTTAGTAGGCAATAATTAAATATGTCAAACTCATACAGTAGTTAAAAATGATACGCTTTCTCAAGACTTGTTGAAAGGAATAATCTGACAGGATAATATAGGCATGAAATTATTTATTATTTTATAAACACATCATTATATTCAGTGCCAAATGAAAATATATCTACTTTTTTCATATTTTATTAAAGATCTTTTTTGTTGCCAAGAATCTTTAGATGCTGCTCAGAACATTTAAGTAGTCTTTTGCTTCTACCTAAGACTGTCATCCAAAAAACCTCTGAATCACCTTTTTAGGAGTGTACTGGCAACCAAAGGTGCTGATGTAGGATTCAGTCCCAAATGTTGTGGTAATTTGAAATAATGTTTTACAGATTATTCATCATGTTGATTGAAACTGGTGGCCTTGTGCAAGATTAATGCAGGAACTGCTGGATATGATTCAGGATTCCTTAGAGATAGTCAAAAAATAGTCATTTTATGCCACTGTTGTTAATTTAACATTGAAATATGATAGAATAAGGCTAATATCTTTTTTTTCTGGGTTACAGGCCTCTGTATTCTGGCCAATGATATTCATCTTCATCAGGCTTCTTGATAACATTGTTCTTATACCTCAGCCGACACGCGACGGCATGCTCTCACTCTATATTCACCTGAAATCAGGAAATTCTCAGTGTGTCATTGTGACATCAACATAGATGCCTCCTCAAGCTTAACCTTGACAGGTCTTCAGTATGAGACTTTCATCGCTCAGTCTCTTTTTATCTTGATTGACCGTCACACAGTTGTCACTTCCTGATGTATAGAACACCAAGGAGTTTCCCCAAACAACTGGCCTTCACTAATCTGGTCACATGCTGCACAAAATGGAAATTAGATTTTCATTCACTTTACTCCACTCAATTTTTAAATATCATGTCTAATATTGATTCAATAAATTGATGTAGCTCACACTGAACTGGTTTACTCACATCTGTCTGGGTGTATGAAAAAAAAAAAAGAATATAGAAAAAATCTAGAAATTCCCCCTTTCAGGTCTGTCCATGAGCTGCTCATTTGCCAGAATCAAATAATTGCTTTTGACATTTATCGCATCCAGTGGGCTGGCTAACTGTCAGAAGTGTCATGCCCATCCAAATGTACTCTGCTTGATGTGTAGGCTATTTTGAATGCAACTTAAAAAAAAATGTCAAAAAGAAATGTTTTTGTAAAATGTTGTGTCATAAATCACCCATTCACATTTGCTTTAAACTAAACATTTTGTCCTTGGTCCACCCTCGTTGCATAATTCTTTTGTGGAACGCAATAATATTGGAGTTATTTAACTTTCTATTTTTCTTTTAGGTGTAATTTCAGTGTAGTCATATTTTTTAACATAACGTAACAATTTTTACATTGTTTTTGAATTTCATAATGTTACTTTTTGTAATTAAAAATAACAAAACCAAATTCAAGTTCATTAAGTA
This sequence comes from Sinocyclocheilus anshuiensis, assembly GCF_001515605.1. NCBI lineage: Eukaryota > Metazoa > Chordata > Actinopteri > Cypriniformes > Cyprinidae > Sinocyclocheilus > Sinocyclocheilus anshuiensis. The sequence goes on along the minus strand of NW_015549566.1, from coordinate 517,060 downwards.
AGGTGATTGACTAAATTTGACTAAATTAGATTAAAAAAATAAAAATAATAATAACAGCCTTATTTTTGTAATCTCAACACATTTAATGAATGGCTATGCTCTTCTTAATTTTGTCATTTCATCTGAATATTAACATTTGTGAGACTTAGTGTCTGTAAAATAGTAATTGTGACATTGTATTATGCTGAATATTAAAGGATTTTGTATCTATTTGTTAATGGGGGATTTATGGACAGAGTAAATTGGCACAGAAGGCTTTGACTCACATGTTGTTGATGGCGTAACATAACTAGTTTTTATTTAATACTTAATATAATTCATGGTGTTATAATTCAGTAATTCCATCAATTAGATATACATTTCAGACATCTTTACTATTCATTTAGTAAAATAATTCAATTTGAATGCATAGTGTTGCTTTTAATACATACTTTCAATGAAATAGGCAACTAAATCTGAAAATATTCATAGGCCTATATAAAAGTAATTTAATAAATACCTTTCAAATGAATTTCTTTTAAAAGGGATTCTCCTTTGTTATTGATTATTCAGTTGTTAAAATAATTGTTAAAACACAATTTTAAATAGAATAGTTGCTTTAGTATTTTAATTTAATGACACACACACACACACACACACACACACACGCACACAAAAAGATATAATATGATAATGATATCAAACGTCATGTATGACCCTGGAGCACAAAACCAGTCTTAAGTCGCTGGGGTATATTTGTAGCAGTAGCCAAAAATACATTGTATGGGTCAGAATTATAGATTTTTCTTTTATGCCAAAAATCATTAGGATATTAAGTAAAGATCATGTTCCATGAAGATATTTTGTAAATTTCCTACTGTAAATATATTAAAACTTAATTTTTGATTAGTAATATGCATTGCTAAGAACTTAATTTGGACAACTTTAAAGGCAATTTTCTCAATATTTAGATTTTTTGCACCCTCAGATTCCAGATATTCAAATAGTTGTATCTCAGCCAAATATTGTCCTAACAAACCATACATCAATGGAAAGCTTATTTAATCAGCTTTCATATGATGCATAAATCTCAATTTCGAAAAATTGACCCTTATGACTGGTTTTGTGGTCCAGGGTCACATTTATACTTTCTGCAAAACTTCTGCTATACTTTAGCAGGTGGTGCTTCTTGCACAAGGTAGGGAGGCCAGTAGTGGGATAAGATGGCCTCTGTATAATTTTACATTTTGTTCTATGACAACTAAGTGAGCAAAAGTTTCTATTTATTTCCCTTATTAACTCATTGGCTGATGCATCATCACCCTGTCCATGCTAAACTTATATCTAAATATGTTACAATTTAAATGCACATTGTTCTTAAGAGGGGGATCTTTCCCCATCTTAACCCTACTGAAGTAATTACATGTAGCCTACTTTCCTGTAAACTGCTTTAGCAGAAGTGTTTACTTTTTGAAAATAAATGTATAAGTGGCAGACCTAGTCAATCAAAATTCCCTTCAAATCAAAACACGTCTTAACTTTGAGCCGAAGGGATAGGAGAGCCACGGTTCAATGCTATTTCCTCAAATAATTACATGATTGTGTTGACAAATGACTTCTATTTGCAATTGCTGACAGCACTGCCCTGTTAAACGAATCAGCGCTGTGGGGTTTGACTGGGTGGTGTGTGTGGAGGACGGTCCAGTGGGCAGCAGGAGTGCTCTTATTAACACATCAGAAAAACAAACACAGCACCTGCCTGTGGCTCAGCTGGCCCAGCTTAATTCTCTTTAGTTGGGCTCATAGGAGGGGGGTAAACGTGCCAAGCAACTGATTATAGCTTCAGCGCTGTGGGAGCCCTCATACCCTCCCTTCCTTTATCCCTCTCTCTCTTTCTCTCTCCTTGCCTGCACAGCTCATTCTCAGCCTAACATCTCCAGCCCAAAGATTTAAGGCCAAAAGATGACTGGATATACTGTGTTTCGAAGAGACAAAACAGTCCAAAACAAGCTAATGCTTGAATAAGTAAAGTGAATGACTAAATTTGTTTTTTTTTTGCTGTTTTAAACACGAATAGCCTTAAATGTTTTGTAAATAGTACCCTTCCTCCCTTGTTACGTTCTGTCACCTGTCACATCTCCAAAATGACTCAATATCCCACCCATGTGACCCCTTTGAGATACTGTTAAGTGTCGACAGCAATCAAGGGCTGTTGAACACCGTGTCTGACGATGAAACCTGCCGTCGCATTTGTCCTTCCATTGACTTACAAGAAAATAGCCCTGATTGCTGGGTACCAAAGGAGTGTTTTAATTTAGTTAATTAGAATCTGTCCAAATTCATGATGTTTCTTACCCGGAATGTCGTACTTTCCATTCAGGAATATTTAGTGCAAATTACCAAGCCGCTCTTGGTTGTTAGCACGTAATTTAGTCAGCTAATGAAGCTTGAAGAATTTTAAGTTCTTAATCTGTTTCTATTGAAAAGCCAAGTGCAGAGTTTACTTTGCTTAAGTGTCTCTCATTTTTCAGAGCAAAATCATTATACGCAAACTTCACATGCAGCACTTCCACATCCACCTGCATATGTGATTGCAATGCAGACAAGTTGTGAAAAATTTTCTTGTCAGATTTTATTTACAAATGTGAAATGAATGACTACTGCTTTACACGTCCCTGGTGTTGAGGGTCAAACACCACAGGTTTAATCTCATTTTAAGACCATCAATGCATGTCTATATGGACGGCCCTCAGAGTTCTGACAGTGATCTGTGCTTCACAATCAATGCTTGTTTTTAAAATGTGTCACTGTAGTTTACACACTGTCATTTTATTTGTAATGCATGCATATATATTTATTAGGGGAAGTCATGGCCTAATGGTTAGAGAGTCGGACTCGTAACTGTGCACTTTGGATGGGTTAAATGCAGAGCACTAATTTGAAGTATGGGTCACCATACTTGGCCACGTCACGTCACTTCACTTCACTTCACTTCACTTCACTTCACTTCACGTCACTTCACGTCACTATATGTTCAGCAGTTTGCCCCTGCTGGTAGATACTGTAACTGCACCATAATATTTCTCCATTAACAGCCATTCAGAAGGAGCTGTGTATTCTGATGAAAGAACATTTTGGATATTTCCCCCTTTCTGCTGTCTTTTAATGTCATGGCTCAGAATGTTTGTGGGCCAGTTAAAAGCATGGAATCTTAAAGGGATACTCCACCCCAAAAAAATTTAAAAATAATAATAATAATTATTATTATTATTATTATCATTTATCAACATTTATGCCATCCTATATGTATATGACTTTCTTTCTTCAGATGAACACAAACAAAAAAAATACAAAAATAACCTCCAAAGATGACGCTTCAAAAACCATGCAAAACAAACACAACGGTAATCCAAACGACACCAGCTGATGAATCAAGAAAATAAAAATACTAATATTTCAAACTTTTTAACTAAAACCATTGCTTCAGCCAACTGTCACACATGGGTTTCTGAGCACTTTGTGAAGTGTGATGTAAGTGTGTTGTGAAGCTGTGAGAAGTGACACAGACGCACAGAGGATTGTCACTTCTCATGATTTTCACAAAGTGCTGACGTGTACATCAAACAAACACACATATACCAGTTGGCCAGAAGTGATATGCTACGTCCCAATGTGTCTACTTGTACTACGCCCTTAAAGTATGTACTTTTTTGGTGAAGAAAAAGTACACACTTTTGAGTGTGTAGTAGAAGAGTAGGCAAGCTTTGGGACATAATATAAAGTCATACAATTGCGTCTTTAACGGACGCTCTGTCGCATAGTTACACCAAGCAGCAACCTTCCGGTCTTTCTCTTGAAACCAACACGGAAGCGACTTAAACTGCAATTCATCGACTGGCCGCTAGAGACTGGCTCCAAAAGGGAGTCAATCCCATAGACCCCCCATGTCAAAATGCCCAACTTTACAGCAGAAAAAATATGTTTACAGCCTAGTACAAAAAGTGGTTTTGGTCTACATAGCTAATTTTGCCCTTTTTGACAACTGTGAGGGGGGTGAATTTTTTTATAACTCATCCGTTGAAGTCAGTTGACTCAGCCTTAAAATTCTGCATAATTAAGGGTGTGGCCACTTAAGTTACAGGTGGATTGCCGCTGCTGTCACCACCGTCGAGCTAGATGGGCGTGGTTTCAGCAACCGATTATCCGAGAGCGACGAGCTGCCAATATGGCGACGGCCCGCTCCGCCCACTTTAGGCTTCAAAAATGCTCTTCAGAAACCTACGGGTGACATCACGGACACTACGTCCATGTTTTTTTACAGTCTTTGGGCCCTATTTTAACAATCTAAACGCTCTCCACTTTTGCTAGTTTAAGGACGGGAAAAATGGTTGGCGCACCCGGCGCATGGTCTAAAAGGGTAGGCCTAGTCGATCTAAGCGCATGGTCTAAAGCGCACGGCGCAAATGCATTTAGGGCGTGTTCGAATCCACTTTTGCTAGTTTAAGGACGGGAAAAATGGTCGGCGCTTCTGGCGCATTGTCTAAAAGGGTTGTCCCTATTCTCTTAATGAGTAATGGGTGTGTTTTGGGCGTAACGTGCCATAAACCATTCAGAGTCTCATCTCCCATCCCCTTTAAAAGTTAGTTGCGCTCGAACCATGGCGGGTTCACTATTTACATGGCGGAATTAAATTTTTCATTTTTAAAAATGTTTGTGTGCTGCTGTGCGTCCCTGTGTGTGTAATAAGCAAAGTGTACACGTGTTGTGCACCCGTATATAGGTGCATATTACTAACACGCTCTTTAAATAACAAAGAAAAAATATTGCGCCAGACTTTAGACCAGGTTTTTGTTGGTCAATGGCAACTCTATTTCAGTTGCCTCAAAATAGCAACACGTCAGCAATGCGCCTGAACACACCTCGTTTTAAGACCAGCACACCCATAGGCACACAAATGGGCGCAAATGCATTTGCTATTTAAACAACGTGGCGCAGGACGTGAAAATGACAATTGCATCGGGCTGAAACTAGCAAAAAACACTTGCGCATTGCATTGCATTGCACCGGGTGTATGATAGGGCCCTATGAGTTACACACAACCTGTCACTGTACTGGCCTGTCAATCATCTTGTCACAGTTAACATCCTCCACATTTTATTTCATTTAACTTCCTACCATATCGGAGAGAAAAGAGAAAAGAAGTAGCACGTTGATCTGCGAGCCGTGTGTCTTCATGCGGAGAACTCTGCTCATATTTTCTGCATAACGATGCATTTAAAAGTTAACGAACAAATGGATGTTTATAAAAGTTTACATTAGAATCAGAATCAGAATCAGCTTTATTGCCAACATATAACACAGATAACATTAAATAAATATTTTTTTACCAGGTTAAATGTTGATTATTAGTAACTCAAAACCCTTTATCTAAACCTCTCTACTTAACCGTAGGTCACGCGCATCCACCATGTTTGTAGTTTTTTTAATGCTTTTGTAGTTCTCAACCGAATCATTAGTCAAAGCGCAATGGATTGTGGGTAATATTAGCCATTAGAGTGTGCACCATAGACTGTATAAAATCATAGACGTAGTGTCCGTGATGTCACCCGTAGGTTTCTGAAGAGCATTTTTGAAGCCTAAAGTGGGCACCTGTCACTCAAGTGGCCACGCCCTTAATTATGCAGAACTTTAAGGCTTAATATAATTTAAACGGATGAGTTATAAAAAAATTCACCCCCCTCACAGTTGTCATGAAGGGCAAAATTAGCTATATAGACCAAAACCACTTTTTGTACCAGGCTGTAAACATATTGTTTCTGCTGTAAAGTTGGGCATTTTAACATGGGGGGTCTGTGGGATTGACTCCCTTTTGGAGCCAGTCTCTAGCGGCCAGTCGATGAATTGCAGTTTAAATCACTTCCGTGTTGGTTTCACGAGAGAGACCAGAAGGTTGCCGTAGAGTGTGCACGGATCCACACTTCAAAAATCGACCTGAAATAGTACACCATCCGGGGACTTTTGGCATACTCTTTTCAACATATATACTTTGGGACGCACTTATTCTAATCTCACATATTATTTAGTATGGATAGTATGAACATTGGGACGCAGGGATAGTTTAAAAGGTTTATATCATTAGTATTTTTCTCACACACCTATCATTTATCATTAGAAGACATTGATTTGTCGTCATGTTACTGTCATGTTCACTCTGTGTGGTTTTTGAAGCTTCAACTTTGTAGTCCCATACTCTTGCATCATATGGATTATTTTCCCATAAACTTTGTGTTCATCTGAAGAAAAAAAATCATATGTATCTGGGACAGCATGAAGGTGAGTAAATGATGAGAGAATTTTCATTTTTGTGTGAACTATCCTTATACATTGTTTCCAGGGATTTTGAATTCTTATATGGATTCTGAGAAGAAAATGTATGTCTAAACTACACAAAGTTGGTGTAGCCAAGAGTTCAGCAGTATGGTGGTGTCTGCAGTAGCTTGCAGTTAGGCATAGCCAGCAAAAAGCAGTGTGTTGATCATCAGCTTTGTCCACAGATGGTTGCCATGGGGCTAATGTCATTGTGTTGTCCACAGAACATGCATTCATATCAAACATTCTGTGCCACATCAGTTAAGTTAACTCTCAGGCTGGAGAGGAACTTCTTTTTGTGGCTGCAGTGTTCTTTTACTCCATAAAGTTTGCAGGAAAGTCTGTCCCTAGAGTTCTTAAAAGGTTTACAGCAGGGGTCTCCAAACCAAGATACAGATATCGGATAGCAGATATTGTAGCTTTGTATCACTAAACACATCTGTCAGCAAATCACCAGTGCACAATTATTTTATTCATAAGCTTATATCATTGTGCAACATACATCTCATGAGAACATGCATTACAATGCAACAGCAGGCCCATCACATTCAAAGTGTGTCATATAAAGCATGAAAAGCTACGTATATAAACAATAAACAGTAAAAAGAAACCTTAAATTAAATGTACACTCATTTTCCTGAAACATTTTTGCACGCTTGGCTGATGCTTTTGTCTATCCACAAACCACTCCTCAGGGACTGCATGCAGTTTATCCTTATGCTCCCTTTTCACTCCATCAGTATTATCTTTACCTCCTCAAGGCCTAAACAAGGAGCTGAAATGGTTAATGCTTCCATCGGGAAGGCTGACAAATGAAGGTCAAGGTTATTTTGCTTGAAAATTTACCCAGCAATTTACTGAAATAATATTTATTTTCTTTGCTTTTTAAATGTTAAATTCACTCTGCTTTAAACGAGGCACAAATGTTTTGATATTCATACAGAAATTACAGTTGATTACAGTTGATTTTGCTGAATGTATTATTTAAGGTTTCTGCCTGCTGTTAGTTGCTGAGAACATCTAACAAACATTATAAACATGGGACATAACATTGCAGACATGACTGGCATAAATAAGCTTTAAAAAAAAAAAAACCCAACTTCCATGCAATGCATGGCCTATTGCTTATTATGAAGCGTCTGTTTATATCACAGTATGTACTACTATGATTTAAAATGCTGTTACATTTAGGTTTTGAGCAAATAATCAAAATCAAGAAAAAATAATACTGACAAACAGATAAGCAAAGGCATTGCTTGAAATATTAGTCAAAACAAGCCTGTTTGTCTGCTAATGATACTTCTTTAAGCCCCATATCCCCCAGGATTTTCTTTTCTTTTTTGGGCGACATGATCTTGGAACAAAATTATTTTTATAATACATTACAGAAAATGTATATACATTCATTTAGTTTTAATCTCAGTGAAATGCAAGAGATGTAGCCCCCAGGCCATAGTCCACATGGGATCCAATTTAGATTCTTTATATAAAGTCTTACAGTATGTCCACTGCAGATGAGGTATCATTTCTATCCCTTCAGCTCCGGGGAAGTGAGTTCTCTCTCAACAGTGTAAAATCTTAATGAAAGCTTTGCGAAACTCAATGTTGAAAGTGGTGTATATGATGGGATTTACAGCACTGTTCACATAGCCCAACCACGTAAAGGCAGTGTAGAGTTCAGGAGGGACTTGGCAGTAAGTGTTCACAATGTGCGTGATGAAGAACGGCAGCCAGCAGATGATAAATACACCTGAAAATAAAGCACGCAGAGGTAATAATTCAGGTTTGGGTGGGCAATGTTAGAAAACTGTACTCTAGAGTTGAAAACCTATATAAAATGTTTTATTCACGGGTACATATGCACATACTGAACAATATTCAGTTAAATGAAATCAAACAGCATTGTTATAGCTGAAGTGTGTCATTTTCACACCATTAGCATCACCAAACGAAACTGCAAATAATCAAACTGAATACTCCACCTGTTATTGGTCAATCAAACAGATAGTCCTGCCCTCAAAGTCACACCACTGGCTGTGCCAGTGTTGCTGTTGTCAGGCCGGTTTTCAGGGTTGCCAAGTCTGTGGTTTTCCCACAGAATTGGGCTACTTTTCAATGGTTGACATGAATTATATTTAACTGAAATGCTTGCATTGAAGTATATTCTACCAATGATAAAACTGTGCCAGGTGTTAACAGTTTTGTGAGGGAGGTACACTGGTAGAGATCCTTTGAGCTCCTGTGATCTCCTTTATGAAAAAGTTTATGATTGCTCGTATATAATGATTTACAAGTTGAAATTGTTAATAATGCATTACGGTGACTGTAAAATATGAATTTTAGGTATGGCAGTGGCATATGTTGAGTTCTGATATTTGGGCTAAAGCAAGTGTGCCACTCTAAAAAAGAGAGCCAAACTAAAAAATCTAATTACACTTCAAATAAAATTTTCTCAAAGATGGGTGCCGTCACTTGTATGTTCAAGTGTTCGTTTCTAATAACTTTGCTTTTAGTTAGTTATGTGATGCTATAAAAATGGGGTATGGTGTCATGATTGTGTGTTTGCGATTGGGTCTGCGGGAGTTTGGGTGGGACTTTGAAAGTGCCACAGTGTTTACACTTTATGAGCAAATCAATCAACAAATGTTTTACTTAAAGTATTTTAACATCGAAAAATCACACACTTCACCTAAAGGTACTGTAAAACCACACTTACCAAGGACAATAGCTAACATTTGAGTGGCCTTCTTCTCCTTCTGCTGGGAGATTTTGCGTTTGTTAAGAGTCTTGACCGATGTCTGTATTTTGCCGGTGGGGGAGACCTGGATCTCAAATGCTTTTGCCCCTTTTGTGATATTGCTGGTTTTACCATTTCTTTCAGGTTTGACACCAGCTTCAGGCGATGGGGATGACATGTCAGTCTCTCTTAGATTAGAGTTAACCAGCCTGCTGTGTTGTTGACTTGCACCAGACTGATCCTGCTTCCTCTGTCTCGGAGGGTTTAAGTTTGTGATTTCCTCCATTTGGATGTCATCGCCATTGTTTACCACCTCCTTTATGAAGATCTAACAAAACAAAAAAAAAGATGAAAAAGAAGTAGTGCTGAAGTGATCAGTCCTTGATAATAAAAAGAAATGAATTCACTACAAAAATTGGTTTACTCTATCAAACAGTTCATTTAAGTGTATTGTTTCAGTGTATTGTTTCAGCCAATATAACTTTCTATTAAGTATACACTGGATGCAGAGATTAACATTTAATATTGAAACACTGTCATTTCTCAAATCCCTTACCAAAAAGAAGTATACTTCAAGTTTATTTTATTAAGTATGCTTAAGTAAAGTTCAAGTATATTTTTAAGTATCCTTTCTGTAAGTATACAAATATCAGTGCACTAGTAGTATACTTGTAAGTGTACTATTTCAGTACTCCTTGAGACTAAATTGGCCCACTTTCTAGTATAAAAAAGTATACTTTTAAGTATACTTTAAGTATAACAGTAGTAAACTTTGAGTACAAAGCTAGATTACATATATGTTTTTAGTTTGTACTGCAACTATACTAAAAGTGAACTCATAGATATGCTGATAGTTTACTAAATAAATACTTGTAGCATTTTTAGTACACTCTGAAGTATAGTCTCAGTAAACTACTAGTTTAGTAGTTTTATACTGCAAGTATACTTGTAAGTTTTCTTAAAGTGAACTTTACATCATACTTTAAGTAAACTACTATGTCCTTATTTAGGTATTAATTTGTATATATTTGGTTATATGAATATCTGAACATACAAAACATCAAAAGAAAGAACAGGTTATCTGCTTGCAAACAAAAACATTTTATTCTAGCTTCATGCATTCTTTTTATAAACACTTGAATGTGGGTAAGTTTAATAAATAAAAAATAAATAAATAAAACATTTTAACAAAAAGCTAAAAAAAAAGACTATGAATTGGATTCAGAATGATAATCAAAACATAGATGGAGTCGATCAACACCCCAAAGCCTGACTGTCATTACCTCTTCATGGGTCGACATTTTATTCCATAACGTTACACAGTTTTGATGCTGTTTTATGTCTGATCGTGTTAGATTACACGTGGAAGCATGTGTTGTTTTGGTTTCTTCTTCGCTTGTGTTTTGGAAATTTATAACAATGAAAACATGGAATCCCGAAGCACAAGTATAGCTCAAATATATTTAATTATATATAAACAAATATATATAAGTTTAAGTCGAGTATACTTAAATGTCATTTTAAGTATATTTCTGAGAAGTACATAAAGCACATTTCTGAGAAGTACATAAAAAGTAGACTGAAAGTATACTTTCCTATTTTTTAGTTTAAAAGAAGTATACTAATAGCACACTTGAATAAACTTCTTTTTCGTAAGGGATGTCATCTGTTGTTATTACTTCTGGTGCATTTGACAAACAGTTAGAAGCTCAAAAATCTTGTCAAGAGCGATATTTGGAAAGGAAAAGTGAAATTGGCTGTACCACGTTTTTGCTGTTCACAGGAAAATTCCCACTGGACTTGACGATCACAGTGCACAGTTTCACATCATCAGGGTGGGTGCATTTCTGAAACACACATGGGAGAAAACACCAGACTGTTTTGACAGATTTAGACCAGAAAGGAATTAGTTGGCCCGTCCTAGGTTCGGTTTAAATTTATTTGCAATTATAGATTATTACATGCAACTGGAAGGTTGGTAATTCGTTCAGTCACAGTGATATTTTTTGTAAATGTCAGCTTATAGATCATGTTTATAGGTAATGCGCTAGGAAAAGTTTCCAAATCCTTTAACGTTTTAAATTAGCTGCTCGGCATGAGGATTGCTGAAGCTTTGCATTCTCAATCTACAAAGCATACGTTTTGAATGCAGATGTGGTGAATCTGGAGATCATTTCAGATCTAAAGCCAAAAGTTCAGCATTTTGAAAACAAGTCACTTGCTATATAGAAGGATAAGGATGAGTTTTGCACTTCAAAATGAAAGCGCTCCTGAAATAAACGTGATGTTGATCTAAGCCTGTTTTCACATCAGAATACTTTGGAGGAGACACAGCACTGACAGAAACCACTGATAGGAGATGCTATGTTTACTTATGCCGTCAGCTATCAGTTTCTTTGAATAATGCTATACTGAATTTATTCTGCTGCACTATGGACTCCATAGAGAAGCCCTGGATGACGTTGCTCCGTGTAAAACAATGGAAAGACTAGCCATGTATTATAATAATGAAATGAAGCAGCAGCCATTTCCTGCATGGCACACATTGATTTGCTGTGTGTCGGCAGAATCAATACAAGCAAAAAAAAGAGGAAAAGGTCATTCTAGACACGCTATGATCACAGATCTAAAACATGTACTGCTATTCCCAACTTTACAACTGCTCATTACTCATATACTGCTAATGGGAATTGCAGTGCTGATTAATTAGTTTGAAATTCATTGACACTGCAATTTTTTAACAATCCCAATTCACTAAACTCTAGTGGAGTGCCAACTAAGTAGAAACTTTAACAACTCGTCATCAAGCAGCTGTTCTCACCTTTAAAGTCGAGCTCATATCCATGTCTGTAACTGGGCATGTGCTTTTGGTGTTGACACGTTTCCGTCTCTTTCGCAGTACTACGTAGATCTGCACGTATACTAGCAGTGTTATGATGAAGGGAACGTAGAAGGATACAATGGAGGAGTACACTACAAATGCAGGGTTTGCGATCACACACAGAGCATCATCATGGGTGACTGCAATAGAACATAGAGTGAAAATTAGATGAAGTGATGCATTATGCATTATATAAATAAAATGGAGTTTACTGACTACCATGTGACATGTAGAATAGATGTCTGGGTCAATGACATATATGACAGTAGATGCTACAGAAAGTGGGGAAAAAACTTCTTAAAAAGTTCTTAAAAAATATTTTGTATTGATGTTGGTTTTATGTGGTTTTGGATTTTTTTATATATATTTTCAAGAAAGAAAATAAATAAATAGAATGTCAAGTCATATACCCAGTGGTGTAGTGGAGGGTATACGCAGGTATACGGCGTATACCCACTGCTAAATCCCCTCTGATGTGCATTATTCATTAGTGTCCTGCATTAGCCAAAATCATGACAGTCCACCATGACTAGCTAATCAAATCACATGTAAATAAATGCCAATATTCCCATACCCAGTAAATACCAGTAAAGTCAGGATGCGCCGGCTTCCCTTTAAATTGGATTGATAATTGCATCTCAACAAATCATGTGAATGCAAGCGGAGTCGGTCTGGGGCGTGTGTGCATGTCAGGGGAGGCGCGAAGAGTGATAAAATAATATTTAATTATTGACTACTAATTTGAATCAGTACATTATAATGAAAACAATACCTTAAAAAGGAAAATAAGCATGTTTTTGTGATCAGATTTTTTAAACCGGTAAACTCCTGTAAACTTTTCAGTCCAAGGATCCAGTAAACGAATGCCTTCAAACAGTAGCCTAAGTTCAAAACAGCTACAGAGAAAACCCGACCGGTTTCATCAGAGATTGCTTAGAGTCAGGTCTAGAATTATTCTTTTCAGTGCGTATTTGGCTTAAAAGCACGAGTGTTTTATAATGGACGCTGCTGAAGCCTGAAGGTGTTTTTTAGATTCTGAATGGGTACAGTCAGGTAGACTGTAAACATAGGAGTGGAGCTGCACAATTCTGGATAAATTGATCACGATTTTTTTTTTTTTTTTGGGTATCAAATAGAGATTATGATTCTCCTACAAATAACTAAACAAAATAGCTTGTCTACTAGAGGTTCTGACGAAATGTTAATTGCTGCAGTCTATGTAATTTTAATTTTAATTATTCATTGCAAAATCTGCACCTTTTGTGGCTAATATTAATTTCATAATGATCCTTACTCCAGTAAGTCAAGTAGCAGAAGTTACAGAAAGTGAAAATGTGGAAATACTATTGGCCCATTTTGGGGTGAACTAAGTATGCAAGATTGGTCTTGACTCTTACATGTCACTGTTTATAGCACAGGCCGTTCATCCTTTGCTGGGCCGCTTAAAAAAAGGGGGCATAAATTAAGAGTATACCCACTTCTCCAGGCACCACTACACCACTGCATATACCCAAGTAAAAAGTATTTATTTTCAATAAATAAATAAATATATTCTGCAGGGGTCCTCTTTCTGATATCATTTCCTGTTTTATGTTTGTTTGTTTTATTTATTGAATGTTGGTCATACCACATGACCTCAGGGGACAAAATTATTCAAAAGTTAATAAGCAGTTAATATATTTTTAATACGGTTTTCTATGATTTCTACATTTTTGAATTTTGAATTTTCCCCCTGGAAAAAAAAATCTAAATTAATTCAGAAATAAAAAAACATGCTCATCATAGAAGTGTATTTAAGTCACTGTACACTCTTAAAAATAAAGGTGCTTCACGATGCCATAGAAGAACCTTTTTGTCTAAATGGTTCAATAAAGAACCTTTAACATCTGAAGAACCTTTCTGTTTCACAAAAGGTTCTTTGGGGCGAAAGAAGGTTCTTCAGATTATAAAAAGGTAAGAAAGAGATTGTTCTTTAAAGAACCTTTGACTGAATGGTTCTTTGTGGAACCAAAAATGGTTCTTCTATGGCATCGCTTGAAGAACCTTTTGAAGCACCTTTATTTTTAAGAGTGTATATGTGTATTTTTAATTTGTTTTTGAAAAATTAAAAAAGCTGAAAAAATCTAAACCTTCTCTACTAAATACATACAAATATATTCAAAAATTAACAGAGAGAAAACATAAAGGTATCAATTCAGCAGCAGACATAATACTTGTGTTTAATACTGCTGAGTATAACGCTCAACTTCCCAGTCTCTTACATTATGATTTGTTTTGTTCATGGCATGCCCACGAGTCCCTGACTCCCGTCCTCCCAGCACGAGCATTCAAGCAGAAGAATGCTGATTAAATGACTTCCTCTGATATAACTTTCAAATGTTGTGCCATAATAATATTTCAAAGCAGAAGCTATTTGTTCAAGCTTAAGACAAGGGGATCCACCATGATAACACAGAGTTATCATGTTCCTTATGTTTATTAATTCACATGCAGAATAATGCATATAAAATGAGCCAAAGTGGACAGTAGGTCAGAGCTTATAGATATAAAACAGTGTATTGGATTTCAAAGCTTCTTTACATAATGTCTATGTCTGCCACAATCATTTATTTTCATTTAAGGGAATTTCTCCACAAATGCATGCAATAAATTGTATTTAATTTGATTAATTAATCATAATATTATTAGATTACAATGTTTAATTGATTGACAGCCCTACTAAAAACATGTACACTGCCGTTTAAATGTTTGGGGTTGGTAAGATTTTTATTTTTTTTTGAAAGAAGTCTCTTATGCTCAGCAAGGCTGCATTTGTTTGATAATTGTTTGAAATACAGTAAAACAGTAATATTGTAAAATATTATTACAATTTAACATGATGGTTTTCTATTTTAAAATATTTTAAAATGTAATTTATTCCTTTGACGCAAAGCTGAATTTTCAGCAGCCATTACTCCAGTCTTTATTGTCACATGATCCTTCAGAAATCTTTCTAATATGCTAATTTGCTGCTCAAGAAACATTTTTTTATTATTATGAATGTTGAAAACAGTTTTACTGATTAAAATATTTGTAGAAACCATTATACTTTTTTCAGGACTCTTTAATTAATAGAAAGTTCAAAAGAATAGCATTTATTTGAAATAGAAATCTTATAAATATAAACATTATAAATGTCTTAACTGTCACTTTTGAACAATTGAATGCATGTTTGCTGAATAGAAGTAGTCGTTCCTTTCAAAAAATAAAATAAATACATAAAAATCATTCTGACCCTGAACGTTTGAATGGTGATGGACTGGCAATCTAGTTAGTGAATTTTCCCCCCATATTTACCAGTATTATTGAGTCCAAACAGCAGTGGACATGATACAGCAAAAGACAGAATCCAGACGACAGAAATCATGACTGTGACTCTCCTCTTGGAGCTGTAGCGCGTGTTGTACAACATAGGCATGGCTACAGCTGTGTACCTGTGGGAGATACAAGAAGACAAAAATTGATTTGTTGTTTTCTTACAGGCCTTGTATGACCTGTATCATATTCCTGCATTGCTCTGCACACAACTTCCCAAATATACCTGTAATCATGTGACCTATGATGTATAGAACCACATATCGGTGCTTCCCATGACCTCTGTAATCCTTTCTAGTCTTTTCTTCTAGTATCTGATTACGTGATATATAAATAGAGATGTTTAGTATGAACCGCTATTGATCTCACAAGTATTTCTTACTATTCTGAGCTCATGTGACATTGTAAGTGACTATATCATCATCTATATACAACAACAACCTCAGCACCAAATGTGGTTTATTTTCAGGTGTGCAGAAGCTGAGCTGGTCCCTCTTTTGAGCTGAGTAACCAAATTAGGTCTCAGTCAGCATTAGACCGCTCTTATAATGGCAGTGCAGAAACACCTACCTGTCGATACTGATGGCACACAGATTGAGTATACTCGCTGTACACATCATCACGTCCAGGGTGACAAAGATGTCA
>NW_015549566.1:472949-501019 GCF_001515605.1 Sinocyclocheilus anshuiensis | reverse complement strand
CTGAACCGCCACTCTCCCACCACCTGGGAGGACAGACATGGACAACTAAACACTCTGCTAATTGTAGAATAATACATCTGAATGCAACCCTACACTGTTTACTACACTGCAATAGTTAGTTACTTTCCAGAAGCACTCTGGCAGGTATTGCATATTACTAATATCTTCAGATTTTAAATATCCATGCTAACGTCTGTCTTTCTCGTCTGCAAGTCTGCGGGAGTCGATTTACAACAGCTTCAGCCACTATAATAATGTTTAAACCAATAAGATCCTGGCATTTTCTCTGGTTTATGTGATAAAACTGGCAGAAAAGAAGCAATATAGCACAGGTCAGCCTCATTCACAGTTTGCATCTCCCGAGTTGGCTGGCAGAGCTTTCTGAGCTGCCTCTGATTAATGTGTGTCCTCAGGCAAGCCGAGGGACTCAGAAACCTCTTGATGGTCTTAGGTCCCCGGCTCTGGAGTTTGCATCGCTGTCATTGATTAAAGAATTATTTGACA
This sequence comes from Sinocyclocheilus anshuiensis, assembly GCF_001515605.1. Lineage (NCBI taxonomy): Eukaryota > Metazoa > Chordata > Actinopteri > Cypriniformes > Cyprinidae > Sinocyclocheilus > Sinocyclocheilus anshuiensis. Next base: position 500,515 of record NW_015549566.1, on the reverse strand, counting down.
CCTCTAATGAAAGCGGCTGTGAGTTGCCGGAATCAGTTCATCACCATATCTCTAAACTCAGATGAAATGAGCGTCACCGCTATCATTCTCAGGCGTCGCTAGTGATCAAAACATGTCCTTGCACTAATAGAGGCAGAGAAAGAGAGAGAGAGGTCCGTAGAACTAGCATGTAGTGTGAAGAGAAATAGAAACGTTTTAAATTGCTGCGCATAGAAAGAGCTAATCAGTATGGAAGCTTCTTTCCACCACGGATTAAATATTGCAACTTTTTTCATAATTCTGACTTTTTTCTCGCAATTCTGAGTTTATATCTCAAAATTTGGACTTTGTTTTTCACAATTCAGAGAAGAAATGTCAGAATTGTAAGACATTAACTTGCAATTTTATTTTTTTTTTAAAAGCTGTTTTTTTATTTAGTAACAGAAACAGGCTACCATAAAACAGAGCTGTGTGGCATTCAGAACTGAGCTGAGGATGCATTTAAATTTGATTCCTGAATTAAAGAAAAAATATTTAAATAGAATGAAATGTATTCTGAGGACAAGCGATGTGAAGAATGGATGGATGGAAATGTATTTTACTGCTGTATGAATGAACTATGTTAAAATGCAAGTTGACATTTCACTGCAAGTTGTACAGTATTCTGTGCATGTGACAAATAAGTTTTGAATTAAATTTGAATAATTTTTTAAAAATCTTGAATCTTGTTAATGGTAAGGATTTTAACAGTGACTCTTTTTGCCGGTTACATTATTATGTCAGTAGTTGGTGATGATTGAGTGAATGATGAGTGAGGCATTGAATCAATTCCAATTCAACCCACTGTGAGGCATGGCCAATTCAATTCAAATTCATATTCATGAACTGAAAGGAGAACATTTCTTAAATTGTCAATTTGGCCCAACCCTGCAGCTAAGCTAAAGCATTTTATTTTATTGGTAATTTCTTGCTAGTATAATTAGGCTATTTTCATGACTCATTTTCATTTGTGTTCTGAAGATATTCTGGAGTTGTTTACGAAAATCGTCTTTTGGAATGATGATCTCATCGGCCCTAATCATAATATTGAGGACTTTCATATTGCAACACAACAACAGCTATTTTTATTTAGCCAATAAACATTTCAGCCATCTCACAATAGCTCTCCTTAATGTTCTTTTCATGCGTATAAATGATTCAAAACAAAATAAATGATGACCTGAGCTATTGACTTAGAATGCAGTTACTCAGTGCTGCCCTTTAGGAGAAAAACAACACATCACAATATATCAAACGGCTAATTTAATACAGCGAGTTATAATAATGCTGTAAATTGGATGTGCTGCATATGAACTTTCACTTTTGACCCATTGTTCAGAGCTCAGTTTAAAATCACACAATCAACCTGCTTGCATTATTCTCTAAAGAACAGGAGTCAAGAACTATGGTCTGCATGTACATTACAAACCTATGGATTTTGCTTGATATCTGATAGCCTTGCTAATATGTATGGCTCAATGACATACACCAGGAAGTCTTCCCTTGGTTGAAAATAACTACTAACCCGTGGCTAGGATCAGATTTTCTAGAATTAGACATGTGCTGGTGGCTACTGCAATTTGATTGTCTAGAATGAGGTTTAAAATGGTGCCTGCAGCTCTTCTTAGTTAATTCTTGCCCAGATGGACTCTGAGTTATGAAGAAGATGGTGCAAGAAAATACAGTCTAATCATGTGAGAATAATTTAATAATCTGTCCTTGCATTAATGTAAACCACAGATGGTTTATGGTTAAATCATTTTAGCATCCCTAACAAAAAAGTATCCAATGATGCTGATACCTACCTCAAGGTAAACCACCCATGGCATTACAAGTGTAGCAACTAGCAGATCAGCCACAGCCAGGCTGACTATCAGGTAGTTGGTAGTGGTCTGCAGGGCTTTCTCCCTCGAGACGGCCATACACACCAGCACATTGCCGAAGACAATGACGAAAATGAGTAGCGTGAGAAGCATGGCGTAATAATTGTACTGGTGCCGCCCCCCTTGTTCTGTGCCATTGAAGCCCCGGGACCCATTTTCAAAGAAGCTTTCATTATAGGCATACTCCGTGAAGACTTCCATCAGATGGTTGAAGCCAAGCCGAGACCCTAGAACCAAAGACAAGAGACTTTTTATGAAAGAAATGCAGAATTACATTTTTTTTAAGTCACAAGTTTTGTATCCCGATGTGTGTCTTATCATATCAACTAGATTGCACAGCATGTGCCACTAAGTTTTGGCATGAAAAATCAATTTCTTATTGGAACACCTGAGCAGAAGCTTTCACTAGAAAGCACAGGGCCGTGGCCTTGCGCTGCATGGTACACTGTGTAAAGTCTATCCTTTATTTATGGGTGATCGTTCGCACAGCTGTCCTGAAAAGCCTGTGTTTGAACTCTGGATGTGACTAACTAGGACAGAAGTCTCCTCCCTCCCTACTGTTTCCCTTGTGCGATGTCCAAGAAAACAGACAGAAACATAAGCAGTATCAGCTAAATAATACGTGGACACGGGGAGGTAAGAGCGTTTCATAAAATATCACAACAAACGGGCTTGTAGTATATACTGTCTCTGCAAATTGAGAAAAAAGAAAACTGCACAGTGAGCAATTGTTTTTCGTTCCATATTTGGCAGATTTCGCAAAATTCGTGTGAGCTCAGCACAAAATTTATTATAGCCCTAATGTGGAAATGGATGAAATTAATTTGCATTTCATGACAAATGAACCCATTCTGGCCATCTAAATGATATCAAACTCAGAACAAAGGTCTACTTGTCTTCTCAAGTTATTTTGTATGTCATGAATAGATCATTACGTATGGCTTTGAGGTTGAAGGTACAAGGTAAATCTTAAAGAGATTTTTTTCCATGCAGTAGATGGGTTCCAAAACAACACTGGACCCCATGGAAAAAAGCACTGAGATGATTTTTTTCTGAAATAACTTATTTTGTCTTCCACTGATGAAAGAAAGTCATACAGGTTTGGAATGACATCCTAGAGATGACAGATTTTTCATTTTGGGGTGGAATGTATTTACCATCAAAGTTTTATAAATGCCTGGCTATATATCAAATTATACCATGTTGCAAATTCCATTTGAACACATCACTTTGGTCATTTTACACTGCCTTGACTTATGACTTGTGTCAATCTGAAAGATATGTAAGGGAAAAGAACAATTGAACCTTGCCACACCTCGAATGTAACATCACTCAGGGTCTGAGCAGTGCCTTGTCGGCAGATGTGCCATGTAAATTAACGAATGTGCAATAGTCCTCACTTAAAGGGGTCATATGATGCTTTTTTAAAGATCATTATTTTGTGTATTTGGTGTAACAGAATATGTTGACATGCTTTAATGTTCAAAAAACACATTATTTTATGCACAATCAGCTTGTAACACTCCAAAGAGAAAGGAAAACTTGAAATCGCATCATATGACCCCTTTAAACAGTTCAATATGATAGTAAAAATGCATTCTGTTGGAAGAAAAACACATACAAAACTCCATCACCACAGATATAACCCACTGTGTAAAGGGACCACCACTTATTGGTTTTTCCATATAATTGCCTCTTTAGCCTTCTCAGTGTCAGTTTTGATCATGAAGGCTGTCTCAGGGTCGACACTCCCTGCAGAGGAAAAAATATGCATCACAGCTCAACTAAATTATGCTTTTTTCATTCTTTTTCATATCAGTAATTTGTGATTGTGTTTGTTTGTCGGCTTTGTAATGGGATTTTGAATCAAAACAATTCAGGATGTGTACGTGTCTGTATCTGGAATCAAGCCTAGGAGAAAGTCTCACAGTCTTTCCTGTAAGCTTCAATCATGCACCAGTTTTGTTTTTGTTCATTAGAAGAATTGTCTACAGGAACAAACACAGGTCACACTTTACATTATGTTAGGTGTCCTATTTAGATTCAAATGTAAAGCATTTGATACAGTGTAATTATTGTGTACATACATGCTGTTATGTGAAACTCTTTGAGATTTGCATCTGCTGCAAAGGTTAAGGTTAACATTATGGTTATGGTTAGGATTACTGCGGGTCTCCAAATAAACAGTATACTGTATGAATATCATCCACCCACTGTCCCACTCTTCTCCCCATTATTTCCTGTTTTTACCATTATACTGTATATGTATATTTTATACTGCATGCTATTTATATTGTGATAGATTTTAACGCAGGTATGTATACACGTTTGATTAACATAATTGCATACTTAGTGCAGTTTGACCTATATAATAGATTTTTACAATTATAATAGACAATTAAAACAGTATGTAGATAAAAGTTAAAGTCTAATACTCTAATATAAGGTAAGACCTAAAGCTCTAAAATTAAACTATTCTAAACTCAGCTTAGTGACAAAATATAAATAAAAGACATGGGTTACAACCCTATTTCCTCTTATTGCCTCTCTCTCTCTCTCTCTCTCTCTCGTTCGCTCTCTGTCAAACACACGCTCACACATCATCGTACGCAAATTATACAGCAATTTTGTCACTTTGAAAAGCGGCTTAATTAATTGGAAAATATTACAACCAGCAGTTTACACAAAGTCGCCTAAAACAAATGCTTGTTTTCCCTCACGCAGTGGAATAAAGTTTCTCTGAAAGTGTCAGCATCAGCGAATATCTGTTAATTAGCAGCTCTATCACGCTTCCTAATTATTCACGAGCAGAAATAACTAGTTCACAAACGAGAGAAAATGCCGTGCTGTACCTTCAAAGCCGCAACTTTCATCCAAAGAGCGGGAGTATCCCGTTTCTTAGAATTGAAATCCACTTTCCTCCAACGAATGCACTTGTCCATCCGAGCGACTGTAACTGTATTCCTCTTCTGTCTCAATTACAGCTCCACGGGTGGATACAACCGATGTAAACCGGCAAACGCGACTACTTCCACGAGGAAATTACATTTTGGCTATTAAAAGAAGGTGATCATGATGTAAATATGCTTTTCCAGGATTTGTGGAGGTGTTAAACTACACTTAGCAGGAGCAACCCATATCCGTTTGAGTCCAAGCGGAGTGTGAGCAACGCGCGCGTGTGAGCGCAGCATCTGAGCGGTAACCTTCAGCATCCACTGAGGGACAATCTCAGTCCCTCCAACAGAGATTGCGAAGGCTGGAAACGAGGCGGGGCTGTTACATAAACATCAGTAAGAATAAAATACAAGTGCTACATTTCTAATCACAATCTGTTTCTTTTCAAAACCATGTAATTGATCTAATTGATAGTATTGCTTTCCTCTCCTCTCCTCTCCTCTCCTCTCCTTTCTTTTTTTTTTTTTTTTTTTAATAAATAATGGACAAATTCAAGTCCCGCACTACATTATTTTCCCATTTTGCTGGGATATACGTCACAATAGCGAAGAAAAGATTATGACAATATCTGTTTAATGTGACTTTAAATTGCCTGTCATAGCTCAATCTCCTGATTCTTACTAACAGCTGTTAGGTGACAACTTTTCTAAAACTGCATTACATGGCACATTGCAGCTAGATATGAACAAACATCACTGGTACCCACAGTAGATTAGTTGTGCGCAGAGGCGGAAAAAGTACACAACTCCATTACTTAAGTGAAAGTACAGATACTGCTGGTCAAACATTACTCCATTACAAGTAAAAGTTGTAAAGACAGATTTTTACTTAAATAGAAGTACAGAGGTAGCATACTTGCTTTTAAAAGTACTTAAGTACCAAAAGTAAATTTCCTTTTTTATGTCAATGCACTGTTTTATTATTGTTGTATGCAGAGGTGGACGAAGTACACAAATCAAGTACTTGAGTAAAAGTACAGATCCGTATAATAAAATATTACTCCAGTAAAAGTAAAAGTACTCAGTTTTCAATTTTACTCGAGTGAAAGTACAAAAGTACTTGATTTTTTATGTACTTAAGTAAAAAGTACCGATAGATTAATGTTTATTTTGCAGTTTTATATAGGCTACTTTTATCATTTAATTTTATATTAGCATATATTTTTTATAATCCTACTGCTCAAAATACCTGGGATTTTCCCAAAATAACCAATAAGAAAATAATGAATATAATAAGGAAAATATAATTATATTTTCATTATGATTTTTTTCTTCTCAAACCTTGTCTGTGGTGTAAAAACACCCCTGGCCAAATGCCCCCAGAGGGCATCACTTCCCACTTTGATAATTACTGTAGTTGCCATGTTCTGAACATCACATCTTTTCTTTTTCCCTCAGATGTAATCTATCTAGGTGGTTGAATAAAAATATTTGGACTTCATTTTTTTTTTAATTACCTAAATTTAGCACCAGCAAGTTCGTTAGCTAGACAGTTAGCATCAGCTAACATTGACTTATTTTCAGCATGGTTATGAATAAACATTTATATTTGTCTACTCGGCTAGTTGATCCAGATACATAGTAACTTAGGCTATGACAAACAATATAAAAACAGACGTCACATAGCGCTAAATGCATAACATTTTAGTAAAACTGCTAACTTTACAGCAGCAGGGAAGATAAACATGCATGAGTTAATTTATTTAATCTGTGTTATTTTAATGGTTCAGGTTTTTTTTTACCTAAAACATAGAGACACTGATGTTAATGTTTCTGCATTCAAGCATTTCAGTGGGCTTAAGTCATAAGTTCCCAGAAAAAATAATACTCAAGTAAAGTACCGATACTCAAAAAGTGTACTTAAGTACAATACTTAAGTAAATGTACTTAGTTACTGTCCGCCTCTGGTTGTGCGTCTTGTCTTGTCTTGGGGGCAAGGATTGATTTAAATGCCTTCAAATGGTCTTCATGACTTTGGACACAAAAAACAAGCCCCCACTTCCCCTACAGCAACAGAAAGCAGCTTTGAGGACTGGATCTGAGTGCATGGACTTTAGACGTGGTAGACAGAAAAATGGTTTTGGTGCCATGCGTCGATGCGTGGTCTCAACCATAGGTCTGTGAGATTATAAGGCCAATGCAATGAAACCATGGCGAGGTTCTAAGTACAAATACTGTGTGCGGCACTGAGACAGATTATACAACATAGGCAACTTCAAATATATACATGTATGAATGAAGATTATAATAACATTTCAGATTTGTAGTAGGTCATATACTGTATGTGCACTAAATTTCCAGTGCCTCACTATAGTCAGCCAGAGGATAAGCTATTACTCTCCTTAGAGAATGATGATAAGATGTGGGTAAATCAAACAGCCTTGTTGCCTTAGAAACTGGCAACAACAAATGCCCTTTGGTTTTTTTGATATTTCTCAGAAACCAGACTGACTCATTTTGATTGGCTTGCTTGGAACTCTATGCATAAATTTATGTTGTAAATGAAAGGACGTTTCTTGTAAGGCCAAAATGTCACAAGTCTGGGTACAAATTAAAGGAATAGTTCGCTGAAAATGAAGAGAATACTGCCAACATTTACGGTACTCACCCAGTCATTTTAAACGTAAGTTATACGGATTACTTTGTTGGTTATTTTATGATACCTTTGTGTGTTGTGTGTTTTTTTTTTTTAAAGCTAGACAGTCCCTCACCCCGATCAATGCCATTTTATGCAGTAGATCAGCTCAGACATTTTTCAAAATATCTTCTTTTGTGCTTTTTACAGAAGAGTTTAGAACAACATGAGGAAGAATAAATGATCACAGAATTTACATTTTTGGTTGACTAGCTCCTGAAATCCTCATAATAAATTCATATAAACAATAAGAGTCATTTGGCAATACGATTTACTTTGCATAAACTTCAAAGAGTAAACACTGGATCATGAAAATATAGCTTTTTTTATGCTGATATATGTAAGGAAGTTCACCTGGATATGCAGAGCTCCATTACGAATGTAACAGTGAATTCTGGGGTAATTTCTAAAGGTCAGCTTGTTTAAAAACTTTCCGATGGATTGTTTTGGGGACTCAAATCTGAAAATGCCATCCCACAATGATGATAAATCACCATGCACAACACAAAGTCTCAAAACTTTCAGAGACCAATGTCCTTTAAAGTGTGTGAGGGACGGACTTACATTACCCAAATGATTTGCTGTCATCCCTCAGGAGAATACAGTACAGTCTGATCAGGAACATTTCCTCCACTTTAAAGGGCTGTATCATAACAATGGAACTTCTCTATTTAAATAACTGAACCTGGGTTCTGGCAAATCGTGGGAGAGAGTGAGAGCCACAGGGCTACCATTATAACCCAGCTCAGACTGAATGGCTTCTATTAACTCCTGCTGATGAGTAGGCTTATATAGAATGCAAAACAAATCACACCGACTTCAATAGCAGCCACTATGAAATGTGACTTCTATTGACAGCCAGCGAGCACTATGAAAAGACTTCTTTAATATGCAGACTTGTGTTGATGCTGTATGTTCTTGATGGTGAAAAGCTGCGAGAAGGGAGTCTGGCTGCATTAGGCTGAAGTTCTCAGAACAGATGGTAGAAAAAAATATATATTTTTCTGGATGTGAAGACTTGACAATGGCACATGCAGAACTTGAGAGCTGTCTGTCTGGCAAGTTGATGCAATGAGCTTTTGGCCAAGACGTCTTTGGAAAAGGTGCACTGAAGCATGAATACTTTCCCCGCCTGTCTTTGAGCTAACTCTTCGTCTAGTTTATCTGTGAATGGAACTTTAAAGCACCATAATGCGGTTCAGTCAACTCTGTGCCAAACCAGCAAAAGCAATTAATCTAATTCATTACATATTCATATACAGTATTTAATCTATTTAATCCAAACTGCACAATTAAATTTTTTCCCCCACATTAACCCTTTCCACCAAAACGAATGATTAAATTACACAAATATTAATAATAATAATTAAATCCTAAACATACGTATGAACATAATAAATAAATAAAATGTAACACAAATGTATACCTTTTCAAATAAACAGATAAAACTCTGTTACATTCATAGTCTGTACATACAATATTATGTCTACATACAATCAAGCATAACGCAGGTGATCATCATGCTTAAACCAAACAGTCTTTCCAAGCCTTTTAGTTATATAAATAAAATGAAGGGAAGAGTCTTTATCCTCTTAAAATATGTATTTACTTAAAAAAAATTTAAACTGTCCCTTTAAAACCAAAACAAGATCCACAGAAAATGTTAATCCATCACTTTCATCCACCAAAAGCATTAAATATATTTTGCCAACATTGCTGAACAAGCCTTTTTTGATTGACATCAATTTGCACCATTTTACTTTACTACACTGTTCTTTACAATCCTTTTTAAGCTGATATGGCAATAAATCATGCATATTTCACTCTATCAAACTTTTTGTGATAATACACATATAAATGAACATACATTTAGCCTGTTTTGCTGGAATAATTGACCCTCGATAGTGTAATAGAGATGAATGACATACTGTAAGTGAAAATAATTCCAGTGTTTGGATCCAAGGTGATTTAAATTAATGTTTGAGCCGAGTCTACGAACAACATTACTCATCTTCATAAAGAAACTGGTCACTACACAACGTTGAGGTGTGACAGGGCCATGGTGACCTTCAGTATTTAGCTAAACAGGAAGATTGCTATCTTATTGCAGGAAATGATTCATCATAATGAATGCTCATACTTCAGCAATGAAAACTGCAGTTCTTGGCATTAGACTTTATCATCCTAAATCACTAATTTCCATCAGTAAGTGCATCTGGGACATATCCTACAATATTAATGAATGATGCTATATATTAACAACATGCATCCAGTTCATGGCTTCATTAATATACATTAAAGGGGTCATATGATGCGATTTCAAGTTTTCCTTTCTCTTTGGAGTGTTACAAGCTGATTGTGAATAGATAAGATCCCTGAAGTTGCAAAGACTAAAGTCTCAAAACCAAAGAGATATTCTTTATCAAAGTTAAGACTCTGCCATGCCCCCCTAAAACGGCTCATCTAACACGCCCCTACATATCTACCTCACTATGTGGGAATATTTGCATAATGCGCCCAAATGTGCACGCAAAGAAAGAAGGCGTGGTTTCAGTAACCGCAGTTAGTGTTGAGAGAGGCGGGGCATATAGGACCTACAATAATGTACAGTATTTGAAAAATAATGTGTTTTTTGAACATTAAAGCATGTCAACATATTCTGTTACACCAAATACACAAAATAATGATCTTTAAAAAAGCATCATATGACCACTTTAAGTGTGAACAGATTAGATCCTCACTGTTTATTTACAAACAAAGAGGTTATAAGAAGAGATCTGATGAAGGCATAGGCTGATATAATGTAAATCCTGTTCCTGTCAATGAATCATTGTGCCGACAGAACAGAATAAAATTGGAGTACTGATAGAAGGATGAGATTAGAAACAGAATTAAGGAGGCAAATATTGATTTCTTTGTTTTCTTCTTGTCTTTTCACATTCACAGATTTAGCTGGTGATGCACTGATTGATAGCTGGGGGAATATAATTTATAATTTAATACAAATTGAGTTAAAAAAATGCATTAAAGATGACTTTTACCTTGTAAATTTTAAATCTCAATAGCAACATAGAGAAACATCATAACTTTTATCCTTCAAAACGTCAAGCTTGTACTGCATTGTGTTGTGACTGGTTCCATATTAAATATACAGTACAGCACTATACATCTTGTTTTAGAGGATTCTTCTGATGTATCCTAGGCTGAACTTTTAGTGTTCAAGGAAAAAGAAAGCAATTCCCGCACACTGTCAATTAGTGCAAAAGTATCAAAAAAGTTTAAAAACAACGTTTCGGCCGCATGACTTTCATCAGGTATCTTCAAACCTGATGAAGATCTTTGTGGTCTTTGTCTCCTATGCACCTATCAATTGCCGTCAGGTGTGTGGAGATTGATTGTTCATTGAACTTTTAGTGTTAAAATCAAAAATATAGATTGAAAATATCTATATAACAATGTTATACATACACGTAACATATAGTAATTTTATATAGAGTTATATCTATAGGCTATGTGAGGATTTGACTCTTTCTGCAGATTACATCCTAATGCAAGCAGGTGGTGCCAAATGACCACTTTTTTATTAGAGTCATTTAAATCATTCACTTAACCAACTTGTTTAAAAATGCAGCTTTATTCAGAATGCATCACCATTCACCACTATTACATGCTGTTCGGAGATGCGCAATGTTTAATGGACGGTTCACAAAAAAAATAAAAAATAATAATAAAAAAAATGTGCTAGGGGCTGTTCACACAGAAACTTCCACACGTCTTTTTGTACAATTTCATGCATAACACAGCTTTTTAAAAATGCAGTGCTCACGTTAAAATAATTTCAATGCATCTTTATGTCACGGGTTGTCTGCAGGAAGGAAAGCAGCAGGTGAGGTGAAAATCTACATACATGTGATATCCTTATTAATCCAACCCAAAGTACTGAGGAGCGCCAAGAAAATGTAGGAGATTAGCAAACAAACTCTTACATGAACACAAACAAAAAAGGAACAACTGAAACTGAGGAATAAGTATACAGGAATAAACAAGCAACTAAACAAGACACAGGTGAACTAAATTGGTAACTATAGCAACAAATGAGAACATACTTATAAACCTATGGAACCAACAAAACAGGAACTAAACACAGGAAAAGGGAAACCAGGAACAATGGAACTAAATACATTTTAAACTAAGAGTCTCTGATCACAAAACAGGCAAAACGTGACACTTTAGACTTTTGTTTGTTTGATTGTTTATTTTATTCCACTGTCCTGTGCTTCATGTTTTTAAACATTGAAGGCATTCTGTATGAAAAATGCAAGGTCTCAATTCAAGATGACTGGCACATTTTTTTAGAATGCCGCATCTTGTTCGAAACGACGCAAAAGTGAGTGTGCATGTGAAAATGCAGATGTGCAATTGTCAAAGACGTCCAACTTTTTTTTTAAAAAGCATGAGACTTCAATCAATCAATCAATCAATCAATCAATACTAAGTTATTCATTAACCAAATGCAGCCATATTCCTTGTCATGTTCTCTCATCCCACACTAAACAGCATTAATTTGCTAAGGATGGCTTTCAAAGGGAGATCATGGCTGAGTTTTTGATAAGAGAACATCTGCCAGGCATCCCAGATCTCCCTCATCACATCCAGGTCTTTGACCCAGAACGTGGTGATCTGGCTCTGACCGTGCATCTGCCTTTTTAAGCCTGTTAAGCTGTGCTGTGCTGTCAAGGCTGTGAGCCTGCTGCTGCTAAACGATAAGTAAGAGTTAGATAAAACTGTACCGAGGAAACACGAGTCTTATCCTTCTTTTCTGTGATATGCAAGAATGAATCGGAGACAGCAAAGCTCTTTAAAAAGCGAAGATGGAGGATGGGCTGATCGAGATAATACAAAGCATATAAGATTGATTATTTCTACTTATTAGTTTTAATTTTTTTTTATCTAGCTCAACCTGAATGTCTGTTTTCTATTGATAGAGGAACATTAATGCATGCAAACAGGGTGAGTGTGATAAAGCAGGCCCAAAGTGATGTATCTGGCTCTGACAATTTATCTGTGTAAGTCTAAAAACTCTACCTCTGCCACAATGTAAAATTCAACCACCTCCTAGAATGTCATTATAAAATTCACAACTACGTTGGCTATGGGTAACTGACAAGTGTTGTCATCCATTTTTATAACAAATCAGACCGACTGCTCTGTTGAATAACGCTTCCCATACATTAACTTATTTTCTCTTTCTCAGTGTCCCGCAGAGCGTTTAATGGTTTGTGTGTCAGCAGGAGGACTGACACACCTTAAAAAGGTTCCTTTAGAAAAACAACTACAACAGCTGAATATTACTCATGTGAGATTAATCATACACTCCAGAAAAGAAGTTTCTATAAAGAATAATATTTTCTTTGATATTTTAATTTATAAGAAGTCACTGTACTACATTGTACTTGAAAAATTACTCTTCAGTTCAAAAACAGCTTTTCAGCATTCACTGTTTGCAAAAATATACCATGTACAATGCACACCACGTTAAAATATAACATACTACATTGAATTAGTTCTGATTACTGTAGTTATTTCTTTTGGAAATACACACACACACACACACACACACACACACACACACACACACTGGTTTTGCACAATTCTACTGAGTCATGGTGATGGTAAAATGAGATGGGAGCAAACATTATATAAAAAAAAATTAAATTGCTTTTATGCAACATTCGATGCTTTTGTATTTGCTTGCAAAACTTTTGCCTTCCCCAGAGAATCTTTGTGTTTGCTCGCAAAATGTAAAGGTTTTACAAAACGCAAAGTTTCTCTGCATGAGGAGCACAATCATTTTGCAAGAGAACGCAATACTTGAATGCAAAAGCATTGAAATATAATTTTTCTCCCATCTAATTTTTTATTTATTTTTTATAATTATTATTATTTTTATTTTTTTTATCACCATGTCCCTTTAGGGGCTCCGTACATTCAAGCTTTCATTAATTGTATGGACGAAGTGGGGAGGAGTTCATAAAAGGATTCAGGCTCAGGCACTTTCTCACCTATTGCCATCTGGAGTTTTTTCCAGACCAATTTAAAAAAAGATACATTTAAAAGCAAGATTGCAAAAGGTAGTCTATAAAGACTTGTTTTCATGAAGCAAACCTTAAAAAACATTGAACCTTGAATTTATTTTTCTTATATTATTGGAGAAAATGTTTTATGTACAGTATATGTGTAATAAAATGTAGTGAGATTTATGCTTTAAAAAGACAAAAGTCTAATCTTTTTTGTTTCTTAGGTAAATGTATTTTATTGTTCACATAAGATTGGTTGAACGTTATTAATCTTTTACTGGAAATCAAAAAGGTGAAACTAAAAGCATAACAGCCTGTGGTCCAGTTGACAATATTGATGCTCCAACAGTTTTCACACACATGGGTGAAGTCTGGCAGGTGTGTTGTACATTTAAAAATATATATATCAGTGGGATGCTGGCAGATGGGAGTGAGAAGGCAGAGTTTGGGAACACCATGACCTTCAGCGTTGTGAAAGCTGGGCGTGCTCAACACTTAACGTCCCTGTGTAATTGGGAGCCAGATGAAGGCGCTCTATGCTGTGATGTGTTCATCAAGTCAAGTCAAGTCAAGTCAAGTCTGTGTATCTTGGGATGTAGTCCAGTTTATTGTCCAAAGAGCGTACGTTAGCCAGTACGATGGTGGGGATAGCTGGCTTGTGTGGGTTAGCCGCTAGCCTAGCCCGGATACCTCCGCGCTTACCCCTCTTCTGCTTCCTCTCACGCCGCTTGTGGCGCCTCCGCTGTGGGCGAGATGCAGTAGTGGGGGTCGGTGATGGTGTGGGCCTCCGGAGCAGACCGAGATCCCGCAGCTCTTCGGCATGCGCAGTTTAACTCTAAAAATGTGGTTCTGCATACATCGAGCAGAAACTCACGACTGTATGCGCGCTTAGAGACAGATAGACGCGACGAATACGTACAAAAACACTGCGACTCACAAGACAAAAAACACGAAAACACCTTTCTGTGTTTTCACCTTTCTGTGTTAACTCATACTTGTTTCATCAACTGCTGTTTGAGTTGCATCACACTTTTCATAGTTCAATGAACCCAGTAATGATTGAATAGTGAAATGAACTGCTGTAGGGAGCAGGGCAGAAAGCATCGACTCGGCTGTGTCGGAGAAAATGCCAGGCAACTAAGATCTTGTTAAACATACTGGGCTTCGAAATGGACTTGAATATTTCAGTGAGGTTGGTGTAAGCAGACTGTGAGGTCTGGTGATCTGTTCTGTGGTGACTTTAGGGTTGATGTGGCATGATGTAAAATACACATTTGATGGATTTTTATTTTGTCAGTTTCTTCCTGAATGCTTAAAGTAGGTCTATAATACCTAGAGAAAGCTATCCGTAGCATTCAATTCATCTGCCGTAGCACCATCCAGAATTATGCTATGTGAAATTGGCCCTGGTGAAATATCCACTATAATAGAAAGAAAGATTCGCATTTAAAATGTTGCTTGCATCTACATCATCAGAAATTGAAATAAGCTGAATGGCTGTCAATGGAGACCATTGCAGCCAGATAGTGTTGTTACATATGGAAGCCCATTTCCACAATGGAATAAAAAAATAAAATAAAAGGTGATTGCAACTTTTTATCTCACAATTCTGAGAAAAACCATCAGAATTGCAAGATAAACTATAACTCATAATTACGACATGTTAACTCATAATTGTGAGTTTATAATTGTGAATTGTCAGAATTGTAAAATATAAACTCGCTATTGCAAGAAAAAATTCAGAATTCAGAGAATAAAAGTCAAAATTCTGATCTTATATCTAGCAATTCTAATCTTATCTAGCAAAAAGAGTTGCTGTTACCCATTTTTATTTCTTTATTCCGTGATGGAAACAGGCTTCCATAGTTACAACATCTACCATCAGGAGGCAATTATGCTAACCAGCCCATTCAACTGCAATATACATTTCAGTATCATTTTATGTCCTCATGACTGTAACTCATATACACAAGGGATTTCTGTAAATCCTTCAAGTGCACAGGTTAGCACCAAATTTATTGTACATTTTGGGCTAGGGTATCCAGTGTGATGATTTTTAGAGCACTTTGGTCTAATTAGAGGTATTTGAGCACAAGGTGACTGACTGAATGTTTAATGGAGCTGAAGGTCACATCCTCTGACGGAATCTTATCTCATAATACCTTACTGAAACAATCACAGTACTTCAGCTCTGAAGCAGGGCTGAAGTCCTGTGATTAACCTTTCCTCAGAGAGTGCTTGATCCTTGTTCACGTTTTTGAAATATTAAAGGGGTCATATGATGCGATTTAAATTTTTCCTTTCTCTTTGGAGTGTTACAAGCTCTTGGTGCATAAAGAAGATCTGTAAATGCCTCGTTTATAATGGGTTTTCATGTTTTTGAATCATCGCTCCGTCCTGACAGGGCATCATCACAGTATGGTAGGGGCGTAACATTTCCGTCACACGCTTGAGGTATTTGGCCAATCACAATGCACTGGATAGCTGGCCAATCACAGCACATCTCGCTTTTTTAGACCGATGAGCTTCGTAAAAATCAACGCGTTTCAGAAAGGCGGGGCATAGAGGAGAAACAATAATGTACAGTATGTGGAAAATAATGTTTTTTTAACCTTAAACCGCATAAACACATTTCATTACACCAAATACAAAAAATAATGTTCTTTTTAGCAGCATCATATGACCCCTTTAAAAAAATCCAGTGGAAATTCAATACATCACTTAATACACATATTGGACACTCTTGATATAGAATATGAAACTCTTCCATACGAGATGTTGACAGATTTTTAAGTAAACAGCAAGTTTTTTGGGAACTGAATGTTGCTTAGTTATTTATTGTCCATTTAAAATGATTCTCTTCTTTATTTGTTCCTGTTCCAAAGCTATAAACCTCAGGTGCATGACCGAGTTAATACTGAGCAGGGCAAATCGACTGTCCTGCTAAACTTACTGGGCGACTGTACTCCCAAAAAGTCAGGACAGAAAGGTTAACACCAGCACTGAACCATTGCTCAGGAAGCTTAAGAATAGTTTCCTCCCTGCCAATATCCAAAGCTACTTAGTTTTGCACCACAAGGGAATCGGAGGCAAAGCAGAGAACCCATGCCAAGTGTTTAAATTGCTTGTACTCCTTTGAATGGATTGAAATCCAGCATTTTCATGTTAGCCAGAGTTAATCTCTCAACACTGATCCTTTCAAAGGGACAACTGGTTTCACATTCACTGGTCACAGTGAGTTTCTTAAAAACCCAACTCATTTTGGTTAATTAGTGAGTTTCAGAGCCACTTATAATCTATATGATGTTTTCTTCTGTCTCTGAAAGGATTGGTTTTTGTAGTGGTGAAATCCAAAAGTCTCAGTGGAGTGAAATGTTCTTTTATTGAAATGCTAATAAATTGACTCATTTACATATTTTTTCTTCTTCTAAAGTCATTTGTTTGGCTTTTGGATAGCTATGCATTATGATTCAAGAAGCATATGCTACAAACACACATTCTGAGAGCAAAGCCATGTGGATAAAAAAGATAAATCTAAATTGTCAAGACACCTTATTGTGACAAATGATGTTTACTGAGTCATCAGTGCAATAATCATAAAAAACATTCAACAGGTGATTTACAAAAGCAAACATTATTTTCAATTCTATCAAAAAAAAAAAAAAGAAAAAAAAAAGTGCAACATCAAGCCATGAGAAAGAAAAACCAACATGGCTTATCATGCTATGTTGTGCTTTCATCCTTCCTTTCAGGCTGAGAAACTTAAGGACTAGTGACACCAAATGGTGAAGATAGATCACAAATCAAAAACAAACACCTATAGGGTTACATTTAATTTTACAGATCAGTCTCATGCAGTATGTAGTCTACCAAAGGTGGTTTTAGGAGGTTCAAAAAAATCTGAAATCCAGCTGTGGCAATCCAATTAATTGCTCATTTCTGGCAGTGAAGTGGGTGTATTTCACCAAGATAACATGTATTTGAGGATAACATGATTGCACACAAATTAAAATTGTGCAGATAATGTTTATTGTAATTGTCCCATTATGCTGAATCTGTACTGTAAACAGATTCAGTTTGTGCCATGAAAAACCAAAGGTTGATATCTGTCATCCAAAAGATTAAAACCTCAGTCATCAGCAGATTTTAGGAGCAATCTGTCGCAGCCCTTCTACTATCATTTATTATTCTATGAGGATAAGCACAGACTCTGCAGCAGAGTGTTGAAGTAAAGATATCTCAAACCATTACAAGCCCAAAAAAGAGCTGACGTCCACCGAGTTAGTGGCCCATACATAAACTGATGTAATATGCTTACGATAAGATGAGAAGTGATAATGCAAGCTCTTGGTTTGAGCATCTTGTCCTCTCAAAACACATTTTTCACAATTTTGCACGCTATTTGGATGACAACCCCATTAAATGAGAACATTACACAGACCAGCATTTCAAAGGCACCCAGAAGCTAGCTAGTGTTGTCTGACAGATGTGATCATTATTAACTAATTTCTTCCTCATTACAGCTGTTGGCTAATATATTCAGTAGTAACTGAGTAGTTTTGATGTACACATGCATAAGCCACTGCTTCAATCCCACTGCAGTTTTGAAAAGCTACTGAATATTAAAGCACAAGTTATACACTATAATATAAATTGCATAATAATATTCATAATACGTGTTTTATGTATTCTGTAGAGAGAGAGATTTATATTGTTTCAAAAGATTTCTATGCCAAATTGATGCTGTTCTTTGGAATGTTCTATTCATCAAATAATACTGTAAAATAATATATATACATAAAACTGTTAAATAGAAAAGAGGATTTTTAAAGGCTTTTTACTGTGTTTTTGATTCAATAAATGCAGCCTTGGTGAGCATAAGAGCCTTCTTTTAAAAAATATTTGGTAACACTTACAGGCCAACTAACTCTATTAGAGTATTAGTATGCTCAAGAATGGTAGAATTTAGTATGGTAGAATAAGTTGACGTACTTGTAAAGACACTTATAGTCAGTTTATCTGTTGGTTGACCATCAAAATAAAGTGTTAGCATATATTTACAGTAGCAGACATACTAATACTCTAATGACCGCTAGTTGATATGTAGTTGCAGAGTTACTTATCAACAGCTGTTTAAAGGGTACCATCAAAATAATCAAACTGATATTACAATAAAAATAGTTCAAAGCAAATGTGTCATATTACACATACATCTGATCTGATATCTGATCTTATGACTGAGAGAAAAAAATGTTATTATTATTATTATTATTATCATTATTATTATTATTATTACTACTTATAAGTGGTCTTTGACCGCTTTAAGTAAAGTAGCATAAGAAAAATGGCAAGATATGAGACTTATAATACATTATAACTATGAGAAATATAATCCATTGTAAAAGTGGATGCAATGTGTTCATTGTGTTATAAATCATCATACTCTTAAAAGCTATAACCACAAATAAGTTAATATTATAATATATTAAAACTGTTCTTATTAATATTCATGAGATGATACAACAGATTATAAGGTTTTTTATAATGCATTATGCATTTATTATAATGCCTTAAGAATACCCTTATAATGTATTATAAATACGGGCTTCATAGAAAGTGTTACCAAATTGTTTTTTTTAAATCTTACCAATCCCAAAGTTTTGAACAGTAGTGTATACATATACAGTACATACTGTATAGTATACTATATACATTATATCACTTTTGGCATATAAAAACATATGATATAAAGATATTTGATCTAGATTTGATAGATTTAGGGTATACTGGAGACCACTGCTAGGCTTTACTATGAAGTATAATAAAATAATCATCAAAGAAGGAACCTTTCCTTTCACTCCTGCTGTGATATCAGCTGGTTGTCTGAGAACGTGAAGGCGTAACTGTCTGAAAGTTTCATAATCTTTTATGGATTTTAATTGGACTCTTCAATTTGGTCAAGTTGGCTTCATCGACACTCGAATTGTTAAAACCTTTACCCAGTGCGCTACATGGACCACATACTGACCACATGCTTTCACTGAATAATCTTAAAGAAATGTACCTTAGCGGCAATTAATGAAAAATTGTAATCAAGAGCAATATCAGTTTCCCTCAAGGAGGGCTTATTATTTTTAATCATGGCACTTAATGAAATTCTGGCGGGATAAGTTATGCACATGATGTTGGTGATGTTCTTTCATCCATGCCAAGATGTCCACCAGGCAGCCTGAGATCCATGCAGCTACTGTTGGATCATCTGGTTAAAATGAGAGATAGAGCTGTGTGTCATCAGCATAGCAATGGTAAGAGAAGCCATGTGCCTGTATGATGGGACCCAGTGATGTAGTGTATATGGAGAAGAGGAGGGGTCCAAGAACTGATCCCTGAGGAACCCCAGTGACCAGTTGATGTGCTTTGGATATCTCCCCTCCCCAGGCCACCCTGAAAGACCTACCAGTGAGATAGGATTCAAACCAGCGAAGTGGAATCCCTGTGATGCCCAGTAATGAGAGGGCAGGCAGGAGGATCTGATGATTGACAGTGTCAAAAGCAGCAGATAGATCCAGCAGAATAAGAAAGGATGATTTGGAATCAGCTTTTGTAATCCGCAGGGCTTCAGTGACTGACAGTAGCGCAGTCTCAGTTGTATGTCCACTCCTGAAACCTGACTGGTTAGCGTCCAGTTTGTTGTTCTGTGAAAGAAACAATGATACCTAATTGAAAACAACTCAATCGAGGGTTTTCACAATGAATTGAAGGAGAGAGACAGGTCTGTAGCTATCTGTAAGTGAAGTGTTCAATGTAGGTTTTTTTTTTAGCAGTGGGGTTACCCGAGCCTGCTTAAATGCAGTGGGGAAGGTGCCTGTGAGTAGAGATGTGTTGATGATGTGTGTGAGTGCTGGTAAGAGTGAAATGCAACACAGTTTTGACAAAAATATTACACAGCACAACTGTTTTAACGTTGATAATAATAAATGTTTCTTGAGCACCAAATCAGCATATTAAAATGATTTCTGAAGGATCATGTAGTAATTCAGTAGTTCAGGATTAAGTATTAACATGAAGTAATGCTGCTTGAAAATTCAGCTTTTCCATTACAGGAACAAATTACATTTAAAATATATTGAAATAGAACAGATATTTTACTTATTAGTTATTTTAGTTATTTTAAATTGTAATAATATGCTCCATATAATGTTTTCATGAAATAAATGCAGCCTTGGTGAACATAAGAGACTTCTTTCAAAAACAATTAAAATTATTCCATACTTATAGTGTACAGTGTGAGCTCCAAAGTTGGCATAAAATACATTATCAGTGTTGCTGATGTTTAATTCCTAACTACAAAGATTTCATTTTAAAAGGGAAGCCTCTTGAGTTTCAGTGATACAGATGTGAAGAGTGGCTGCTTCTCCGTATGTGATTTAGCACTATACTGATGTCCAGGTGTTCATTACACTAACAATAGAGCACATACGTCACCATGTGCTGTAGTCCACGCTGTATCTGTGACACTCATTACCAATGTGGCCTGGGTTGTTAATGCTCTTTTTGTTTAAGGCAACACTGGGCTGGATTTTAAATACAGATTAAATAAATTAGAGAAAGGCAGAAGCTGATGTGTTGATTTGTATGTGTGTGTTCTGCTGATTCATGCTTTCTGACGTTTTAAGCCAGTGATTTCACTATTACCTTGCAACAAAACAATTTACATACACAATTACTGTGCAGACCAACCAATTCCAAAAGTAGCCTATTCCAGAGTCACAAACTCCTTCAGGTGTCCAAAGAAACAGAGCAACATAACAGATTGCTCAGACCATTGTTGTTTTCCCACTCTGAGATCTTAGTATGCAGAACATGCTCATATAGGGGTGAAAGCAGGTGAGAGTGCTACAAATAGAAAAATACGGCGGGTTTAAGCAAGCTGCTTACGATGACTCTTGTCCGTGGTGACACTTTGACAGTAATTTTTCAAAAACAGAGTTACACAACAAAGCTTGAAAATAATCTTTGCGTACAAGCGGAGGACAGTATGAGAGACCGTTACTAACTTTCTGTGAAATTGATAGAGTGTGGAACAGAGAAATAAAGTAACGGCAGAACATCCTAGGAACATTTGAGTGAAAAGCATTTCTAAAAGGATCTGAAATGATTCCGTAGGCTATTAACAATGCGATTCTGTGGAAGGTGGTTTTTAAAATGACAACGCTTCTCAGAGCACGGGGAAAAGTCCTCTTAAGGATTCATTTCTTGTTCTTAATTAAATAAAGCAAGAACTCTGTTGTCTCTCACTGCAATATTCTCATTAGTGTAGATTTAAATTAGATTAATTCAATGCTGAGGCTGTAAACGTAATTCAGCTCACTCTCAGAAGAGTCTGTTTGCGTGAGAAGCGGAGGCGTGTTTTAGATGAATGTCTTATTTTATGTTTTATGGTTTGCGATGACAACATGCTGGGCATGGGTGACTGCATTACTGTAATTTAAGCTTATGTAAAACTGGGGCCCAAGGGCAGTCACCATGACGTTGAGCTCCAATTACTCGAAGTCTAGAAGCCCATTGCCTTGCTTTCTGAAAACCTGACATTGACCACAGGCAGTATGTAATTCACTTTTTATTGAAGCTATAAATTGATAGGGTAAGTTATTTCATATTTGGATGAAATTCCTTTTGCAGTTAATGAATTATAATTTTTACATTTGATTTTAAAGAACCTGTACAAGTGTCAGTGTGTAGGCTATTGCATATTTCTAAGCCTGAAAGTCATAATCATAATTTGTTATTCTTGTAGACAAACTCTTTCTTTCATGCAGACTTTCACAGTCAAAAAAATGTATACAATTTATCCTATCACAGTATGTGTGGTGACAACACTTCAAAATAAATAAATAATACAAAAAAGGTTCTTTATTTGCATTATGGAACCTTTCCATTGCACAAATTGTTATTTATAGCCTAATGAAAAATTTTCTTCACACTATGAAAAAAAAATGTTTACTGAACGGTTTTTTGGGGAAAATTTCTCGTCTATGGCATCGCTGTGGAAACCTTTTGGAACCTTTATTTGATGGGATTATTATTTATTATTCAAAAGTAAATGGAACTTTTCACTTGAAAAACAAAAATTCTCTCATAATTTACTCATACTTATGTTGTTACAAACCTTATGAATCCCTTTTTTCTGTGGAATATAAAAGAAGATATACAACTGTTAACTTGTTAAAGCTTCCGCTAAAAATAGTCCACTGCAATGTACAAAACAATTGCTTTAACAACAAGAAAATCTGAAATTATATTACAAAAATAATTATGTTAGTGCTCTGTGCTTTCATTACAATCGATAATTAAGATACCAAAATAGGGGCAGTTTTGTTTGTATGAAACGGCAGAGAGCGAGTCCGCGGAGTGATGCGAAATGTGAAAGTAGCGCCGGTTTCATTTACAGTGAAAGAGTGGACTCATAAAGCGTTTCCGTGGAGTCGACAGTGAAAGTAAGGAAATAGGTGAGAAAATAATTTAAGCGGTGAGAAGGTATTTTCCCCTCCAACACCCTAACAGTAATGATGTCCTTTTATACAGTAGTTCGTGCTTCTTGCTAAGAGAGAGAGAGAGAAACCGCAATGAGGCTCCAGCAGGTCGAATCAGATCAGAGTGAACTCACTGAGGTGCGTTGGTTTTTCTCCCTGGCCTGCAGAGCAACAGATCAGCCCCCTCTAGTTTTTGGTCATGATAGATCTTCTCAATTTCTAAGAAATAGTTTTCTGCCTCTTTCTTATTCTCTGCCATTATTTAATCTTACAGATCTCTGAGTTGAAAATACATTCCACCGTACCGTGTCTTAAAATGAGTTCAGTAGGGACTCACGCTTTGTAAGGAATGTTCTGAGAGCACTTTAATCAGCGGGACTCTATTTGCCTTTCTTCTGTACCAAATCTCTGAACTTTGAGAGGCAATTACCCGACAAAACAAACAGTCCTTTTTAATTTAAGAAGAGCACACTGAGAAGCAACTCTCCTGCACATATTGTCATAAGGAGCCCCAGAAGGACACATCAAAGGACGTTGACAAAGGCAGGATCAAATGTACAACGCTGAGCGAGGTAAGAGACACCCGCAGCACCTTTGTTTTCAGATGTTTTTTCTAGGGACCACTTTACAAATGTCAGCCCCGAGGCCAAAACATATGACAGGACTTGGTCTTTCATTGTATGTGTGGAATGAGTCTATTGGATGTTTTTTCCCTGAGAGTGATGTTCTAAGACCATGATCTTATAAACGTGTTGTTTAACACTACAGATCATCGTGAGAGAAGTCGATTACCCACAATGTTTTTAGTGGTAGCCTATTGTTTGTCGTACTCAAAATAAAAGCATTGCACTCCTGTGGTAAAATAACTCATAGCAGAAATATGTCTGCAGTTGTCAGTTTATAAAATGCCCATGAGTATGTCGACACAGGGTTATTATAGTTAACTAAAACCATATAAAACCTTTTCATTACTTGAAATGAAATGTTAACTGAAATAATATATATAGAAACTTAAAAGTTATTTTATTTTAGCTAGTTGCCAATGAAAACATTTCTTATTTATTTTAGCTTGATGTACTAAAATAACAAACAAACAAAAAACTTTAACAAAAATTGATTTTTTTTAATTGAATTTAATTCTCTTTTTATAGAAGACACTTGGTAGATTACTAATGGAACACAATTGCATAAAAGAAAAAAAGTGAAATTATAAAAAGTTATAGAAGTTTAGGTTCATTGTTATGAAATGTTAACATTTTATATGAAATTTATATTTTCCAAAACGTTTAACTCTAAATCTGTGAGGAAAATCAAAGCCATAAATCTAAACAAGTTGTGTTCCAAATTTGAGGTTGCTATGTTATTTTTATGATATTTGTAGTCAAATAATGACTGAAGAGAACCAGAGGGTTCATTGAGTTAACCTTCATTTGGTTAAGAGAAATTTCATGTGTAACAAAAAAACAGTGTTGCATCTTGAACTATCATGATGGCAGTCCCTACTTTATGAAAGTCTAGATTTGTCTGTGGTGTTACTGTCTGCGTTGTGCAAAATGTAACAACATTTAAATTGCAATACAATTTAAGTCATTTTTTAACAGTAGAACACATTCTTAGTTAATGAGATTTACATTCACATCAAGGTCACGTCAGTTGGTTGAAAAATGGCTAGAAAATTGTAGTTCTGAGAGAAATAAATATAAAATAGCCCACTTCTTGGGGCCACAGTACGTTAAGAATGAGGTCTGTATCTGTCATGCATGACAAGAAGTTGCTTTTATCTTAACTGTTCTAAACTATTAATTAAATGTGAATAAACTGAAAGTAATGTGAGTTTTAAATCCCCAAATCGGGTACACCAAAACAAAAGGAGATCCCAAAAGGTTATTTATTACCTATGAAAAACGTCTACATGAGTCAACTGCATTTACACTGTATGAACTACAGAGGGAGACAAAGACCGTTGTTGATAATACAGCACGCCCTCTTTGTTCATTAACAGAATTACATATTCATTATGTAACTCTAGAATATCTGTTCAGTCTATGTGATCATGCATACCAGCTAAATTTCTTTAGGAAACATATATATATATATGTAATAATAAGCAGTCAGACATTTTTTGGAATGCATCACCTGGTTTAATATACATGACAAGCTTTGACAAGTGATGAGCAGCTCCATTTTAACAGGGCAGAGCAAGCGCAGTGTTTCTGCGGTGGCAACCATGACCTATATTAAGCAATGCAAAAGTTAACAGAGACAAGCCGGCACCAATGGAAATTACAAAAAAAAAGAAGACAAAGGAAAAAATCCAAATGTATAAATTCATAACACCAACAGTGAAAAAAGGTAGTACAAACACAAAGTCGAGTGTTATTTTAACAGCTGAAGAAATTGTGTTACTACTTCCAACCAACTATTCACAGTCAATCTGAAATGAGCGTGTAGAATCATAAAGCAAAGGTTTAAGGTATACAGATCTCACGGCTGCTGCTAAACATCACTGAACAATAACAACAGGTTGCAATGTGGCTTCAGTACAAACTGCCATTGTTGGAATAGTGTATGCAATTCAGTCTAGTGCTAGTATTAATCCCAAGAACTGGCTTTAATGCTGCAATATCATTCAGAACACAAACTGACTGCAATTACCAATGTAAACACAAATGACAACATGTGTTCGATCACGCTGCTGTATTACAGCTGTTTACCTCAGTTTCACTGATTATTGATTGCAAAGTGGCAAAGCTGAGTGACTTGAAAGTTTCTTTTAAAATAAAAAGCAATAAAAACACAAAATACTATAATGGGATTCCTTTTTATAGAAAATATGAGGATAAAAACCAAGTCTAATTGGAATCCAGACTTATCTTCATCTATTTCTATCAAAAGAGTAAGAACAGCGTATACCAAAGAGGGAAAGGCTCACATGGGCATTGTGACAGTAATGATTGGCATTTGGTTAAGAAAAGTGCGTGTATAGGCAGTATGATAGCTCTTCAGCTCCAGGCTGCTGTATTTGTGTCTCTACTAAGGCAAAAGTTGAGGACAGACACATAGAGATCCTCATCAGTCTGAGATTAGATGTGTGTTACTGCTGACCTCCATCGAGACAGTGGGAGATAATGAACCAGTCGAGAGTTTCTTCCACATATCACATTATCAAGACAAGAGGGATTTGATTTGGCAGGTTTCCTGGTTTCTCCATTTTAAACCGGTTGCTATTAAGAATCGTCAGTACCTGAAACAGAAAGCAGTGTCCAGATTTGGCTATCTTATGGGTGTGGCTAGAGAAATTGAACTCAGGTGTGATAAACCACAGTTTTAACAGAGGGGCAAACACTTCTTCACACAGGGCCATGTAGTTTTGGATTTTGTTTTCCCTTAATAATAAAAACCTTCATTTAAAAACTGCATGTTGTGTTTACTTGTGTTATCTTTGACTAATATTTAAATTTGTTTGATGATCTGAAGCATTAAAGTGTGACAAACATGCAAAAAAGTAAGAAATCAGGAAGGGGGCCAACACTTTTTCACACCACTGTATATATATAATTATGAAATTGTTATAAATTACAATTAATATTAAAATTAAATTAGTAGTAGAACACGTTTTTAGAAATGCAGTTGTGTTCCATTAATAAATATCTGCACTTCCACAAATCAAATCATGTTTCTAAAACATTCCACACTATTTTCCATCAGAAGTTACATAACCCCCACCAACAACAAAAAGTCCTCCTCAAATTACAAATCACTCGAGTTCTGATAAAACATATCAGATGACACTGCAGGAAGCTGCATAGAAATAAAATAATAATAATAAAAAAAAAAAAACAAGCAAGGCAATTAAGAATAAATGGATCCCTGTCATATCACATCTATATATGCATTCTCACATTTCAAATCACTTCAAACAACGTAAAATCATCGATCAAGGAGTTTACAAAGAGAACAAACCCTGACCTCAGCATTACCGCTGCTGTACTAATGAATTATCTTGAGAGATCAGCTGAGGTTAGTAATTGCTGGACAGATATGGCAATGAACAGAGGAGTGGCATGTGTTTGAGTGGATGGGAATGAAGATCCGGTGATGTTAAGAGAGGATGTGGACAAGAAATGAGAGGAACAGACAGCGATGGTGGAAGGGTTCTAGTCAGCTACTTGGGATGAGCGGAGAATTGTTGATGATGTTTCTAATTGAGAGGTAAATTCAAAAATACCGTAATGGTGTGAGACTTTTATTCCGTTACAGCAGGGCCGGGGTTTTCTTTATTTTCAGAGGGAATGGCTAAGTAGTCTGTCCTGTAGACACAAGGGTACAAAAGAAAAAGAGTTGAGGGTGCACTGCTGCACCAACTTAGTCAGGGATAGTTCACCCGAAAATAAAAATTATATATATATATATATATATATATATATATGTGTGTGTGTGTGTGTGTGTGTGTGTGTGCGTGCGTG
>NW_015549566.1:466130-472473 GCF_001515605.1 Sinocyclocheilus anshuiensis | reverse complement strand
TTTTGTGTGTGTGTGTGGTTGTGTGTGTGCGTGCGTGCGTGCGTGCGTGCGTGCGTGCGTGCGTGTGTGTATTACTCATCATAATGTCATTCTTTTTTTCATTGTGCCATATAACAACAGTTCATAGTGACCAAGGGCTCAAAAATATGCAAATAGACCCTTAACAATAAAAAACAACAACAATAACAACAACAACAAAAACTATAATTCAAGTCCAAATGTATTCCCTAATAGTCACTATGTGGCCATTGTATGTCAAGCTGTGTAATGATTTTTACAAAAAAAATGTTTGACACCATACAGGTCTGGAATGTCATGATGGTAAGTAAACAATGAAAATACATTTTTTTGGCTGACTTATTGCTATAATACTCAGTGACTCTAATGCTATAATACTCAGTGATTAAATATTCAATGGTGCTTAAGTTTGAGGATCTCCATGTCTTCTTTTGCTGGCAGAGTGAGGACAGCAATATAATCATATATTCATATGACTGACAAACAAATCAAGAAATGACTGACAACAAAGTAAACTATGGTAAAGAAGGAGTAGAAAAAAGAAAGGGTTAAATGGCTCAATGATGTGTCAAATGACAGTAAGAGATCAGTTTGGAATCTGACGGCCACCACTTTATTTTCCATATGCTCTGCATGACTGATGTGATTGGGTCCCACTAATGCAGGCTTTTAAAGCACTTAAGCACACATTACCCATATATGAGTGTGCGTATGCCTGTGTTAGTGTGTCATGGTAGTCTATCATGCTTCCAAACAACTCAATAGTCTCCAGAATACAGTGTTAAATTCATTACTAATGACTGAAACTTCAAGTTAGCCGATAATGACTGAATGTCATGTCAGAGTAAGAATATGTTTTATCTACCTGTCAAAAAGGGCAGTACATATGCCTACTTTCATTATGCTTGAAGTGCATTGAATATCAAAATAAATATAGATAAGTAAAATCCATTTGATAGACGTAGGAATAGTTCACTAGTTTGTTTCTTCATCAGAACAGATTTGGAGAAATTTAACATTACCTTATCCGCAGTGAATGGGTGCCGTCAGAGTGAGAGTTTAAACAAACATCACAATATTACACAAGTAATCCGCACGACTTCAGTCCATCAATTAACATCTTGTGACGTGAAAAGCTGTGTTTGTGAGAAACAAATCCATCAAGATGTTTTAACTTTAAACCATCGTTTCGATCTAAAATCTATCATCTTCTATCCATAATATTGCTTTCTCCAGTGAAAAAGTCGTCTTTCTTCTGAATCAGGAGAGAAATATGCACAGATCAAGCACCGATCCATTGGTGAGCAAGTGATGTAATGCTAAATTTCTCCAAATCTGTTCTGATGAAGAAACAAACTCGTGTATGCCTTCTATGGCTTGAGAGTGAGTACATTTTTAGCTAATTTTTATTTTTGGGTCAACTATTCCTTTAAATGGACCACTTAAACTTGAGAAAGTAAGACTGTAACCGAAGACACATGATAATTTAATACTCACGCAGTGTCCTGCACCTGTTCCTCGGATTTGGAGATCTTCCTGTAGCAGTAGATCATCTCCACCAGCAACCAGAATGTGAGGAACACCAGCAGCACATACATCATGATCTCTGAGTATAGCGCCGTGGTGTCTCGACTTGCTGAGAAAATGAAAATATGCAATCAGACGGAATTAACTGAGCAATCAGAGGAGGCCTGTCAGACTGATATACTTTGCCACTAAGGATGTTTGAGATAAATTCATCCAGAAAGTGACTCAGAAAGTCTCAAGTGTACTGAAAATGAGGACAAAAGTGCAAAATGCATGAGTGGGCAAGTCAAAATATAGCTGCACTGCTGTAATGCACTAGGAGAGTTATTAAATCTATTTCAGGTCATCAGGAACTATAACCAAGTGCAACTATAAGTCACCTCAGAGATATCATGCTTTGCATCCAGGTTTTACATTTGTGAGTGAGTGGCTTCATATAGCAATTTTAACCACTTTTTTTCTGAGGATTTTTTCTTTTTTCCTTTTTTTTATTGTTATATGAACAAAAACACAGCATGCATAGATGATCTGTAGAGAATCAGAATGAATCAACTGCTGGCAAGAATTCACATAAATAATTATTGAAATTGCAATTAATTGTATTTAAGTTGATTTTCATTTAAAGGGATAGTTTGCCCAAGAATGAAAATTCAGTCATCATTTACTCACCCTCATGTCTTTCCAAATCTGTATGACTTTCTTTTTTAGAACATTAAAAAATTATAATAAATAAATAAGTTTTGGTAACCAAACAGTTTCGTTTCCCATTTCCTTCAGTTGTATCCATGCAATGGAAGTAAATGGGAACCGAAACTGTTTGGTTACCAACATTCATCAAAATATCTTCTTTTGTGTTTTGCAGAAGAAATTCATACATGTTTGGAAAGACATGAGGGTGAGTAAATGATGACTCAATTTTTATTTTTGTTTGAACTATCACTTTAAAGTTCAGTTAGGTGTTCATTAGGCAGAAACGGATAAATAAATTTTTCTGTCTGTCCCTTAGAAGACACATTATAGCAAATCATTTGCATGCAAACACAAAACCACACAATGAAACAAACATGCTCAGATACTGTACTTCATTTTAGCTTTCCCTTGGAGGACAATGAGACTCAAAGGTTATATGACAGACTGTAAGACTGTATACCTCAATGATAGTGCAGAACATGTGACATTTTATAGAAAAAACAAGTTTGTACAATTCTGCAAAATCTCGTACAGTTGTCAAAAAGGACCTGTATTATAAAGAGTATTTATGTTTCATGCACTGCAGTGAATAGATCTAAAATGGCATGGAATGTAAAAGCAGAGTTGTACTGTAAGTTTGTGGATCTGGAAGGCTGCTTGCAATATTCAAAAAATCCTCTAAAGCCACCACTTAAATACAACATTGTCTATTTCTATCTGTGAACCAAGACAGTCGCAGATAGAGATGATGCATTGTGGTTGCATGATTAAACATAGACAAATATACATTAGGTAAAGTATATTCGATTGAAGTGAGGAAGTACTCTGCATTCAGCAATCTCAGGCATCCAGAGAATAGCATACAAACCAGAATCTTTACATTACCCCTTACAACAGATAGAGAGGTAAGTGGTTGCTTAGATAAAGCCCTGAAAACAACTTCCTGCCTTCCAATAAGTAGGCTTAAATAACAATAAAAACAGAACAGAGCACAGGATTACTAGAACAACACAACACATCAGGATACAGTTCAACTACACTGAAGGAAGGACACTGTGCGGAGGTCAATAATATCTGGTTTTTCGGGTTACAGCATGTTTGGAAATGGCCTGCTGCACAACCATCCAAATCACACTGCAGAGATCAGGTAATCAGATCGAATATGGCTGGACGAGGTACTGAATGTCCAGTGTGAGAAAGGTCTAGCGGTGTGTTCTCTCACTTACCTTTCATTTTTACCTTAAGATCGATTGTTGTGTTCTTGGTGGTGGAATGCTTGAATGAATTGAACTCAAAGAAGCGTGACACCTTACATTCGTATATGCCAGAGTCATTAAGAGTAACGTTTAGGATGCTAATGGAGATGTCCTGCAGGTCCTGGCTGCCCTTCCATGTCAGACGGCCCTTCCAGTACATTTCTACATCCTTTGGCATCTGTGGCTCACGATCATACTGATAGATCTGTATAGGGGAGATGATTATGTGTCAGATATGATCATTTTTTAAATACGATATGTGCAAAAAAAGCTAAGAGGTGATCTCACAAGCACTTTTCTTTTATCTTCTCCAATGAAGAACCAGTCCACTTTGGTCTCGGCAGAGATCTCCTCTCGTTTCATGCAGTAGATGCAGGTTAACTTCATAACACGGCCTACGACGGCCTCTGTGTCTGATGCCACGTCCACACACACCAGCCTGACCTCCTGCACTGCAGAAAACACACAGCGTATGACTACACACACACACTGTATAAATCTATCCGTCTGTCTGTCTGTCTGCCTGCCTGTCTGCATGTCAGTGTATCCATTTATTTATCTGTCTAGCTGCCAGTCAGTCTATCTATCCATTTATTTATCTGTCTCTGCACCTTTCATCAACATGTAGGACATACAGTCATGCCCTTTGGAGTGAAAAGTTAACACCTTCCCAAAAAAGTAGCTTCAATCTGCATATACTTTATGGAGGTCAATTAAATCTAAGGCAGAGATTTCTCAAGGGAGCACCAGAGAATGAGAAAGAGAGACAGAGAGAGATCATTATCCATTACAAGCTCCAATTCCAGAAAGAGCTCACAGCACACCCGACTCCTGCTCAGACAAAAACATACCTTATAGCACACTGATTTCTGCAGACACATGTTCAGTATTGGCAGCACAGAACGACCCATTGAGCAGGGGCCAGGCCGAGGCCTCAGTCATGTGAAGATTGTTCTGGAGTGTTCGCTCGACTGTGAACATAACCTCTCTGCCATTGTTGAAATGGAGGCCATCTTACATAACTCACAGCCTCAAACAAAAGCTGCCAACACTGATCGCGCCTTTTCTGTTTGAAGGGTCATATGGGCCAATGGAAATGCCAAATGTAGCTGTTCATCCCACAAACACAGACAATGTATAATAATGACAGTTGTGACACTACTAGTCAAAGAATGCAAACTTAAAGGTAGATTAAATTCTATTTTAAATCTCTTAATGTTCTGATGGCACCAGACTGCCACAATCTGTGAGGAGAAGCAGCGTGAGTCATTGACACTTATGGTACTGTTTAGAGCTGAATCAATGCCATCTCTGTCTGGGATTGTATTTTTTAAGAGATATGTGAATTTGTGACTCACAAAGAAGTACCTCACATACATCAAACACTGTCTGTACTAATGTTCTGATGTATAATTAACTGGTTTATGGATATACAGACATTTAAGAAGCTGTGGGAGGGAGTTAGTGAAAATAATTCTGAGAAAAAAAAATTGTAAACGTGGGGTCCCTACAAATATAATACTTGCAAAAATGCAAAATAATAATAATAAATTCATTAATTAATAAAATAATTAATACATATTATTTAAGTTCTGATATGCTGATATCCTGTACTGCATATATCACAACCACTAATTATTTAGAAATCCCTTTAAATTGCAAAAAACTTTTACAGTTTGACACATTTAAATGCAATTGCATTTCTGAAAAATGAAGACAAGATTTTGCATAACCCACTCTTAATATTACTATTATTTCTCTAGCATTTTCTTTCCTTACTTTGTAAATGACAAAATGGTGTCTTGTACAAAAAGTCTCATTATTTATTTTTCAAATTATACGTTTAAAACTTCAAAATACTTACCAGCAAATATGAACAGCAATAGCAAATGCAACACGAGCCTCGTGTGAGTTGCCATGCTGGGAGATCTAACAACAGGGCGGCGTCTCAGATAGAGTGTTCCTGTGTAAGTACTTAAGAGAAAAAAGAAAAACCGACACTGACTTGATTTTGAAGAGGTTAAAAAGGTTATATATATATATATATACACACACACACACACACACACACACACACACACACACATATATACTGTATATACAGTATATATATATGAACTCATATAGAATATGAGTTCAGCACCACGGACAACGCCCAATCGCGCGCAATTGTTAATTTCTTACATTTTCTACTTTTATGAAACAACTTGGAGCTGACGTTTCATGCAGGTCCACGGGACGGAATGAACGTTGTCGTGTTTCTCAAGGGAAAGTTTGAGCTTTCTTACCGAGATACAAACATCCGTAAACGTCTTAAACTAGAAGTGGACGCTGCTGTTCCATGTCGATGCTCATGAATCTGAAGACCTGTGGATCTTAATGATTCCAGTAGAAAATTCGCGCGGAATGAAGAAATCCAGCGCCTCCACAACGAGCTGTTTCAGAAGATGTCAGTGACAGAGAAGGATTACTGTTTCCTTTTGCATCCACATAAGCAGTACAGATGCTCCGTCGTCAAACCTCCGCAGTTGTAGAATAAGAGACGCCTGCCTTTGTTTTCTTACTAAATTGCCACTTACTCATGATAGACATGCTCAGTGCGCATGCGCAACTTGGTCTACTTTCAACCCGACTTCTACAAACGTTGCTTAGAAGTGAATTTCTTCACCGAATAAGCGAAAAATAATCATTGTGAATTAAAACATTGACAAAAAGCTGATATTTTAAGGATGCGTTTCATCAACGTTAGGTTGAAATTGCCACGTGTTTAAAATGTTTATATTGCAGTTTTACTCAATGTAAATCGATAATTGTTTTCTGCTGAGGGGGGGGGGGTGTTGCTGAAAATCATA
>NW_015549566.1:452341-465785 GCF_001515605.1 Sinocyclocheilus anshuiensis | reverse complement strand
CTGCTGAGGGGGGGGGGGGTGTTGCTGAAAATCATATTATAGGATGTTTAATGGCAGGTTTCATTGTGACAACTTGCAGTATGACAACATTCCCCAGCTATTTTTAATATATATTATTTATATTTTTCAATGAACTGTACATTTTTTTTCTGGACAGTGTCAGTGGAAATGTTAAGTATTGTAGTCAATACTTTGCATCTACACAAAAATTGACCTTCAAGAATGAACCCACCTTAAAAAATATTAACTGATCTAAAAAGTGTGATTAGCCCAATCTCCCCTATACTCGATAACAGACGTTTTATACGTGTGCTACAACTTTTTGGCCTGTGCTACAAAACTTTCAACCTCTGTAGCACCAGTGCTATGTGAAAAAAAAGTTAACGTACAGCCCTGCCTATACTGAATAGTTCTATTCAAGGCCGATGCCTATTAAGTGATTTGTTTATAGGTGGCAGTGGAGTCCTCATGTCCTGGCAACTTACACAACAGAAGGAGACAGATATGAAGCCGAAGTTTCGTCAGAGCCCACAACTTTAACACAGATCACTGAGTTGTACACTAGCATCCATCCTTCAGTCACCAGTTCTTGTATCTTCGTCCCTCATGAACAACATCCATCAACCCCAGCGAGAACAGTACATCATGAGCTGTGTGCATCTGTAGGCTTCAATTGTCTCTGTTCGAGAACAGCATTTCATAATTTAAACCCACATGCTGGTCCTACTTAACCTATGCGTGGTCGGGGAAGCAGCTTCATCGCAATTACTGCAATTATTACATGAGTCACACCAAATCTAGCATTTCCAGTTTGCAGTCACCACATGGATGATGACTGTTGAAGAAACTGACAAATGCAAAATGGCATTTTGAGCTAAAAAAAAAAAAAGTGGCATATGTTCAAATAAGATCACAAAATTACAGCACAAAACTTGTAGATTGCATGGCTGTACAAGGAATAGTTTGACAAAAAAAATGAAAATTTGCTGAAAATGTACTCACCCTCAGGCCATCCAGGCCATCATTTAGACATTTCTATCATGAGTACTATATCCACAATATTGCTTGGTAAAAAAAGTCATCTAAATCATGAGAGAAATATGCACAGATAAAGATTCAAGCAAAAATAGTCCAAAACAGTTCTACACAAATATGCAAGTTGATTTTGATGTGAGAGAACAACAGGGGATGGACTTTTTCCATTGGAGTAAGTATTATTATGGATTATGGACTCGCATATGGATTAATTGGCGAGCAAGTGATGTAATGCTAAATTTCTCCAACCCTGTTCTGATGAAGAAACAAACTCATCTGCATCTTGAATGGCCCGAGAGAGTACATTTTCAGCTAATTTTAATTTTCAAGTGAACTATTCCTTTAAGTTCAAATGCTTTCAGTCACATGACTAGCATCATATGTAAATAGTGCACATAAGGACAAACACCTAATGGAAAACATCTGAGAATTGGGGTAAACATTTTTCCAACACTCCAGTAATCCATTCGGTTTGAAATGCATATGCAAATGCTATATGTTTATGCACCCAATGGTTTAGCCATATGCAACAGTGTACATTTACACCCATCTTGCTTTTCTATACAGATCAAATGGATTCCTCTTCCGTATGGTACCGTTGGGAGGGATAATTTGTTGGGATTAGATCCATGTTTGGATGCTACCATAAATGTAAGATTTGTGTCTAATCTTACAATGAGAAAGTCAACGATTTAATCTTGCTAAAGTAGTAATGGTAACCCAGTGAAGCTCAGAGTTAAGGATTACAGATTTCATCATTGGGATTATGGCTGCTTTATTATGCCGACCTCACAGGAAGAGAAGAACACATGGCTCACAGACCTAGAAATTATTTCTACACAGCACAGAGACCATTTGTTTCCACTAGTGCAGTCGTGCCAGATGCTTTCCAATGCTTTCTGTTCCGACTCTCAATGAAACAATTATAAAAGCTGTAATTCAATAGCAGAAGTGCTTATCGAGGGAGATGTTGCCAGCAGGCTTGGTCTCGGCACAGACTAAAAATGGCAGGCCTGCTGGTTGCTATACCCACGATGCAGGGAAACCATGGCAACAGCAACGCAAAATGTGAGAGTGTAGAGAGAGCAGGCCAGTGTAATGCTTTCATCCAGCAGTGGAGGATGAAACCATGTGAGTCTGTTTATTAGTTTCAGTCCATGAATATTTGTATGAATAAATAAAAGCTCATCTCTTTTTTTTATATAATATAATAAGAAATAATAAAATGAAAGTGTTCTCTAAACTTATAGTCCAAACGTTTGAGATTTCATTCAAAATCTGGGGTTCCAAATTTAAAACTGAAAAAAAAAAAAAAACATTTTAGGATATTTATAAATTGAAAACACAAAATGGTATGTCATAAAATGAAGAATAAATCAATTCTAGGTCACCAATCATATAAGCAAATTTCTGAATTTTACCATCTTAAAGGGGACATCGGATGAAATGTTTCGGCTTTTTTTTTTTTTTTTTGCATTTAGTTGGGTTTCTGGCATGTCTGCCAACTTAGCAGAAAATAAAAGAAAACACGCAGTCAGTTCGTTATGGGCTGTCTGAGTCTGAAACTGTCATCCAGCGAGCTGTTTCAGTTTGCAGCCGGTTTCTATGTAGATAGCTAGTTATTTGAATAAGACCACCTCTGAGCATATACGGATATATTTACGTCTTGTGTTGACGTCCCATGGAAGAGAGGGGTGGGATGAGCAGTAGCTCATTATCATAAATTATCATTATCATTCAATCTGATTCATACAAAGACTGCCTTTAAGTTCAAAACCTCTTTTTCAAAGATCATAGTGTGGCTAGATCATCTCAGGATGATCTCAGCTTCACAGTCATGACCTGCATGATTCTCAGAAAAAGACCTGTCTGAAACGCTCTGCATACTGAGTAGGTCAAGACACACTGGCTATTATATGAGTCTGCAGAAACTGAGCAGGCAAAGCAGTCTCTGTGTCTGAAGTATTTACCAGTTAAAAATTTATTTTCAATTAAAAAAAAAAAATGTCTACAGGTGACAAAGATGCTTCATTCTGACTGTGCTATTCCAGGCCTCTTACTATTGCAGAGACACGTGTTCTTTAGAAACACCAGATACAAAGAATATTCACCAATTCTCTTTTACATTCTACAGAGGATATTACATCTTCACCAGGTTTATACTTTCAAATTTAAATGAAATCACATTCAAAACCTGTATGGCACATTCATCTAAATGATTTCCATCAGGGAACACGTGCCACATCGTACATCCACATCCTACTCATCTCTGTTTGAAACCATCTCCCATAAGGAAGCACTCCAGCTTTTTATACTGCTGAACCACCTCTCAATACAAACCTCTAAAATATCTCTTCTGACCTCCTCCCATCAATCTCACCTCATAAATCAATTCTTGACCAGTGGCTCTGCTGCATCAGATTTTAAAACCACCCTACAGACAACAGACAGCCAAACATTTTTTGGATTATTTTGGATCTTTTTGAAGTTGCAATGCACCTTACCAGTCTTGTTATCAAATAGTATTGATGAAATGAAGTCATCTTTATGCTCTGTTATGTGTGTGGCAATGTTTCTCATTTCATGGTCTGTTGCCAAAGAAAGTAAAGAGCAAATTATATAATGATGCACACAAAATAAATAATCATGTCTCAAAGAGAATTTATACATACTGCATGAACTTACATTTGTTGTCACTAAATAACAACCAGGAGTGAGATTACACAAGCAATTCTCACACATCACTGGACTCGAAAACAGAAATGCCTGTCTAGCATTAAAGGCAGTCTGGTATTATGTGCTACATTAAAAAAAAAACTTTTTTTTTTGCGGCAAAGGATTTCTGGCCCTTTATTTACTGGTGTTAACGGGGAATGAGGAAACATTTCAAGAGATCTAGAGCAATTTCAGGTCTACTACATGAATTTTTGCTCAGTCAAGTGAAATATGGCACCCTGTTCTATGAATTAATTTTGTTTTCCTCTGAAAATGGAGTTTCATTTTACCAATCCAACTTTGTCTAATGTATTTCAGTAGAAATGTTATCCAAAGGTGATTCTAAGAAATAAGCTTAAGAAATAAGCTTGAGAAATGTACCTAAACTTTCTGTTTCTTTTTCTTTCTCTGCCAGTTTTAATGTAGACAGATGTCATACTTGCTCTTTACTTAGGGGCATTGTCAACAGATCTTTCTAGTAGATCTACAAATGGACAGACTTTCTGTTTAAAACATTTATATGCCATAAATAATAAATGACAACACTTACAGGAGGATGCTCCCATTATGGACATACATATCAGTGGATCTTCAGCCCTTTAATAGAGGACAATATTTCTGCAAAGAAAACAGTGGCTTCTGTAATAAGCGACTCTGGACTGTGGACTAGAGATCTGACTATGAGTTCATTACTCAAATGGAGTCCTCTCAGGTATTGCAGCTGTCCGTTTGCAATGAAGAGAGCCAGGACAGAAATAGGCATGATCATATCTCCTCCAGAAATACAGCATGACAACCTGTTCATAAATAATGTATATTAAACAAACATTCAGAACAAGAGCAAAGCAAAAGCAACTACATTTGCATTTCCTGACAGAAATACAGTGCTTGCTAAGCCGCAAAAGTTTTTGTTATACTAATAAGTAAACTCAAACAGATTGATATACACAAATACTACTACTACTAATTATTATTGTTGTTGTTACTACAATAATAATAATTACTATTATTTTTATTAAAAAACAACAAAAATAATGGTCATTGTCATTGTCATTGCTGCTGTTATATTAGTTGCAGGGATAATAATAACATAATAATAATAATAACAACAACAGTAATGACAATGACCATTATTGTTGTTGTTGTCACTACAATAATAATAATAATAGTTGTTGTACTTAACAACAACGATAATAATAATTGTCATTATTATTATTATTATTATGATTTTGTTGTTTATTTACTATTTTTGTTGTAGCTGTTATTTATATTAGTTGTAGTGATATTAATAATAAATATTTAATATTAATATAATATAATAATTAAACAATGAAGAATAAATATTTATAAACTATAAAATACATCTTAAGTCACTATTAAATAAGCAAATTTCTGACTCTTAAAATCTTAAATCTTAAAACAAAATCTAATAATATTGTGATTCATTTGTAATTGAACTTTCAATTGCAAACTCAAACTGTTACGATAATGTAATTTGTAACAAAGAAACTATATTAAATTTAAATTACATTAAAAAAAAATGCAAAATAGACACAATTTCACTAGCGGTCAATTTGAGCTCAAACTAAGATAAGTTCAAGCTCAACAGAGTGACTAGATCATCTCAGAATGTTTCCCAGTGACTACAATAATAATATTTAGTATTATTTTTATTAATAAGAACAAAAATAATGGGCATTGTTGTTGCTGTTATTTATATTAGTTGCAAGGATAATGATAACATAACAACAACAACAATAACAACAACAGTAATAACAATGACCATTATTATTGTTGTTGTCACTACAACAACACCAACAATAATAATAGTTGTTGTTGTTGTTCTTAACAATGATAATAGTAATTGTCATTATTATTATGATTTTGTTGTTTATCTATTGTTGTAGCTGTTATTTATATTAGTTGTAGTGATAATAATAATAGTTAATTAATCAATTAATATATTATTATTATTAGTCAAAAATGAAAATGATATTACATTAGTGTCAGTAGAGGATTTTAAAACTTTAAATGCTACTTTTCTCAAAAGCATAAAGTTCATGAGCATTAAAAATGAATGGCACATTTAGGGAAAAAATCTAATCTATCAGCAGCAGTACACTGAGTCTGACAGGTATAAAGAATAAAAAAAGATTCAGTTTTAAGGTTATGACTACATTTGCTAAGTTGTTTAGCATAACACTGCTTCCAAACCAGAGGTGTTAAATGTTACAGCCATCTCCTCCATGTGAATTTTTGTCACAAATAGCCATAAAATCTACACGTGACTAGTGGGGGGACATTTTTGTATTTTTATAATAATCACTGTTTTCAAACATTATTCCTCACGCAGTCACACCCTTTTCCTCATCTTTGTCCATATGCTTGCTTTGCTTTTTCTTGTTGCTGGACTGTCCTGCAGCAGGTGTCTGTTTCTCTGGTCCTCCGCTGTCTGGTTTGCGTTTGCTGGGTGTCTGGCTGTCTTCCTGAGCCAGGACTGTGCCGTGAGCTGGTCTGTCTTCATTAGGACTCGCTCGCTGGCTTGAGCTCAGTTTAGAAAGTCTGTCTCTCATCTCCTTCAGTCTCTGATCCACCGTACACTTCTGCAGC
The DNA here is from genome assembly GCF_001515605.1 of Sinocyclocheilus anshuiensis. Taxonomy (NCBI): domain Eukaryota; kingdom Metazoa; phylum Chordata; class Actinopteri; order Cypriniformes; family Cyprinidae; genus Sinocyclocheilus; species Sinocyclocheilus anshuiensis. Next base: position 459,425 of record NW_015549566.1, on the reverse strand, counting down.
TCCAGCATCATCTGCTGCTCCTGCAAGCATGGGGAGCGTGAGAGACAAAGACAGAAAGAATGAGAAATACATTTTACAATTTAAATGCATTTGGCCCTTCCGCAAATATCGTGGGGGCTGTATAGGGGTCTCCTGTACACCAGCATAAGGTGAGTCAGATTGGCTGTTACCTGAACCGGTTTGTCAAACCTGGACTCTTTCTTCTCCGGTGGGCTGTGTATGTGTGTTGCCCTGTGGAGTTCAGAGGAGAGCTGCTGGTAAACTTCATCAAGTCTGTTTATTTCTCTTTCCACACACAGCACCTGAAGCACAGGTAGATGAAAAAGAGGATATATTTCCATAGGCGTACACTCCTCAGAATAAATAACACAACACAAAAAGTGCTTTCACTCACTGGGACTTGAGTCTTTAGGCCAGTTTGCCCTCGTCCTGCAACAATATACACAAAAGACCCAAAAAATTGTACCAGTGCTCAAGGTGCCTCCTAGGCTAAGAATGTTTTCCGTTAAAAACTGCTCTAAAATCTCTTACCATCTCCATGTCTGTCTTTCAGGGTTGGTTTTAGTTCCTGGAGAAGCTGTTCCAACTTGAAGTATTTATGTACTTGAAGTCTAAAATCCATTGAAGTGAATGTTCTTTGAATGTTTTCATATATTTTTAATGTCAAAAACATCTTAGATTAGATACTAACCTCTCTGCCAGCAGGTGCTCAGCGAAATGGGTTTCAGTGGGTATTTTTACAGTGAAGAAGTCCTCTACTAATGTTCCAAAGGCCTTCTGTGTGTTTTCCTCAATCATCTAACATGTGAGCGAAAGCCTGTTTTAGCTCTTCCTGGATTTCATATACAGTATATGTATATATTTCAAACAGTGCCTTACCTTTCCTTTCCTCTGGTCCTCAGTGAAAGAGTGATAAAACAACTGCATGCTTAATGCCGATACAGCCAAGTGGAAGGCTTTTATGAATTCAAGAGATTCTGAGCCTATAAAAGAAGGAAATGCCAAAAGAAAAATGTTTAAGGTTGTTTTGCTTTTAATTTGGCTGACAATTAAAATATTTATATAAAATAGTCAGTAAGATTTTTTAATAAACTAATACTTTTAGTCAGCAAGGATAAATTAAATTGATGAAAAGTCACAGTAAAGACTTTTACTTTGTAAAATAAAATCTATTTCAAATAAATTCAGCTATATATAATAGATATGATTAGCTTACATTCTAAAATATATTAAAATAGAAAACGGTTGTTTTAAATTGTAATAATATTAATATAACAGTTTTACTGTATTTTTGATCAAATAAAAGCAGCCATGTGAGCATAAGAGACTTCTTTCAAAACAAACTTTGTCCTTAAGTGACTTGCCTTGTTAGATGATGAAAATAGCTGTAGACATCTTTGACTACAGTAAACAACTATTTAGGGAAGGCTAGGTCAATCTCTCTTACCTGAGGTTATGTAGGCCATTGAGTGTAAGAGAATGGAGATGAACTGGCCAGCGTTTTGAAGCTTCTTCTCTAGGATGTACAGAATTTGATTAACTGTGTCATAATAAAAGTCTTTATGACAGAAGGCCAGCAGGTTATCACAGTGAGAGACTGGCACCGTCCTGGCCAAAAGCAGCATGACAGGGGGGAAGGAACAAGCTCTGCTCAGTAAACGCACAACATGGCAGCCAAACAGGAAGACAGCGAAATGCTGTGGGGAAAGGTTGTCAAGGGCAACAGGGATCAGGTGCGACAGTTCACTCTCTGCTGGGCTGATAATTACTGAAGGAGAAGACAGAAGATGTAGGTCATTATATTATATTTTTAATTGTTCTGTATCAACTTAATTCATTAAAAGTGCATTGCAACTTTAGCTCACTGAATCCAAATGCACAAATGTGTACCGACCGTCCTCTGTCTTGGGCATGTGGGCGAGAGTCTGGAGTGATTCCTTTATCTCCTGCAGTGTTTTGGACAGAGGCGTCAGAGACACAAACTTGGCCAGTTCCTCTTCACTCACGCAGGGGATGGTGCTCTGCTGTTGACCTGACAGATGAGAGCATGTACTGTTAGCACAGCAGGAGCCTTGGGTCAAAGACTACAAACTGGATTTTAAACAAGGTCAAACCTGGGTCTGAGGAAGCTGCCTCTGTATCTGCACTCACTTTAAACTCTGACATATCTGCAGGGGAAAACTGTAAAACAATAATGAAATACTTAATGGAATAGTTCACCAAAAAAATAAAAATAAAAATCTGTCATTATGTACTCACAGCTGTAAGCTGATGCATCCATATTAGATCAAAGACTATAAATATACAAAGACGGTTCACTCTATTATGAATGGGAGAAACGGCAACGTGCAATATGGTGGAATATGTCCCTCGCTGATTGTTAAAGTCATTGCGTCACTGCAGCTGCCGTTAGAAGCTCCGGTTCCCATAGAAACCTGAGACTCTATCTTATGACTGCACATGCGCACAACATTTTTAAGGTTCCTAATATTGTTTTGGGAGGCTCCTACAATAGGTTTACATGCATGCAAGGTCAAAAAACACTTTCGTTTTCTCATAATATGCATTTAATTCCTCATCATTCGGAAGTGAAAATAAAACTAATTTACTTTCACAGCATCTACTTGACATGATGTTAACCACATGAAGCTACAGTGTTTGAGGGCAGGTCAAGTTGTTCACGGCCGGCCAATGTAGAACATAGGCGGGCATTATGCAAATGTGATACTCAGTGATGTGTAGCCATCACGGAAGTGGGATTCGGATTCCTGACGACTCGTTTGGGGGATTCAGAGTCAATTCTTTTTTCTTTTTTTTTGAGAGAATAACTTTGCAGATAGTTTACATTCACAGACAGCTATATTACACACTGCATGAAAGGGCAATATTCGAAATGACACAATAGGGGCACTTTAAACTTTTATTTCATTTTAGTTTTAGTGATTTTGTTATGACTTTTTTTATTTTAATTTTTCTGTTTAGCTCTATTTTTATTGTAGTTTTAGTAATTGCTACTACTTCAACTTTTTTTATTTTGTTTAGATGGTAAGGCAACATTTAAAATTTTTCCTCCAGTTTATTTTATTTTTTATTTACATTTTATTTCAGATTTATGTCAATTAACAAAACAAATGTTTAATGGTTTTAGTTAACAATAACAACACTGTCCAAAAGAGCGCATCAAACATTACACCAAATGGACCACTTTTATGATTAAAAATATAATCTGATCTGATCATAAAATGATAAAAGAATCATTTTAAAACATGCTTAAATAATGACAGAATTTACATTTTTTACTGAATTATCCTTTTAATATCACTACTATGTACATTCATTACTTATCCATGGCTCTGTGTTGTTTTAATGGGTTTAAATAAGTAACCTGAATGCATCCAGTGTGAAGTTCACTCTCTCGAGTGTCTCTGTGGCTGTTTGTAGCTGTGCTGTCCTGTTGCTGCCAGACCTCCCCATTCATCCTGCACAGCACTCCCTCCAAAGATCTCAGCACGGCCTCCATCAGTCCCATCCACGGCTCTGGTGCAAACACAAATACTTTCACAGACCTGAGTGTATATACACATGTAAGGCTCAAGTTAAAGCAAACTGCTGTCTCACCATGAGCAGTTTCTCTTTTCATCAGAACTTCATTGTCTAGTATTTTTTTCAGCTGGTTCAGTTTTGAGGGTTCCATATTTTCCAGTGTGTCCTAAATAAACGATGCACAAGCTGAGACTGATCATGTCATTTCCATTTTTTTATGCATTTCTTATCTTCACTCTGCTGGGCTGATAATTACTGAAGAAGAAGAAAGCAGATGTAGGTCATTACAAAACTCTGAAACGACTAGAAGACCTTACATGACACACAAAACAGATGCAATAGATAAATAAAACATATTTTAAATAAATAAATACAATTTTATATTATATTTTTAATTGTTATATATCAACACAATTCATTAAAAGTGCATTTCTACTTTAGCTCACTGAATCCAAATGCATAAATGTGTACCGACCGTCCTCTGTCTCGGACGTGTGGGCGAGAGTCTGGAGCGATTCCTTTATTTCCTGCAGTGTTTTGGACAGAGGCGTCAGAGACACAAACTTGGCCAGTTCCTCTTCACTCACGCAGGGGATGGTGCTCTGCTGTTGACCTGACAGATGAGAGCATGTACTGTTAGCACAGCAGGAGCCTTGGGTCAAAGACTACAAACTGGATTTTAAACAAGGTCAAACCTGGGTCTGAGGAAGCTGCCTCTGTATCTGCACTCACTTTAAACTCTGACATATCTGCAGGGGAAAACTGTAAAACAATAATGAAATACTTAATGGAATAGTTCACCAAAAAAATAAAAATAAAAATCTGTCATTATGTACTCACAGCTGTAAGCTGATGCATCCATATTAGATCAAAGACTATAAATATACAAAGACGGTTCACTCTATTATGAATGGGAGAAACGGCAACGTGCAATATGGTGGAATATGTCCCTCGCTGATTGTTAAAGTCATTGCGTCACTGCAGCTGCCGTTAGAAGCTCCGGTTCCCATAGAAACCTGAGACTCTATCTTATGACTGCACATGCGCACAACATTTTTAAGGTTCCTAATATTGTTTTGGGAGGCTCCTACAATAGGTTTACATGCATGCAAGGTCAAAAAACACTTTCGTTTTCTCATAATATGCATTTAATTCCTCATCATTCGGAAGTGAAAATAAAACTAATTTACTTTCACAGCATCTACTTGACATGATGTTAACCACATGAAGCTACAGTGTTTGAGGGCAGGTCAAGTTGTTCACGGCCGGCCAATGTAGAACATAGGCGGGCATTATGCAAATGTGATACTCAGTGATGTGTAGCCATCACGGAAGTGGGATTCGGATTCCTGACGACTCGTTTGGGGGATTCAGAGTCAATTCTTTTTTCTTTTTTTTTGAGAGAATAACTTTGCAGATAGTTTACATTCACAGACAGCTATATTACACACTGCATGAAAGGGCAATATTCGAAATGACACAATAGGGGCACTTTAAACTTTTATTTCATTTTAGTTTTAGTGATTTTGTTATGACTTTTTTTATTTTAATTTTTCTGTTTAGCTCTATTTTTATTGTAGTTTTAGTAATTGCTACTACTTCAACTTTTTTTATTTTGTTTAGATGGTAAGGCAACATTTAAAATTTTTCCTCCAGTTTATTTTATTTTTTATTTACATTTTATTTCAGATTTATGTCAATTAACAAAACAAATGTTTAATGGTTTTAGTTAACAATAACAACACTGTCCAAAAGAGCGCATCAAACATTACACCAAATGGACCACTTTTATGATTAAAAATATAATCTGATCTGATCATAAAATGATAAAAGAATCATTTTAAAACATGCTTAAATAATGACAGAATTTACATTTTTTACTGAATTATCCTTTTAATATCACTACTATGTACATTCATTACTTATCCATGGCTCTGTGTTGTTTTAATGGGTTTAAATAAGTAACCTGAATGCATCCAGTGTGAAGTTCACTCTCTCGAGTGTCTCTGTGGCTGTTTGTAGCTGTGCTGTCCTGTTGCTGCCAGACCTCCCCATTCATCCTGCACAGCACTCCCTCCAAAGATCTCAGCACGGCCTCCATCAGTCCCATCCACGGCTCTGGTGCAAACACAAATACTTTCACAGACCTGAGTGTATATACACATGTAAGGCTCAAGTTAAAGCAAACTGCTGTCTCACCATGAGCAGTTTCTCTTTTCATCAGAACTTCATTGTCTAGTATTTTTTTCAGCTGGTTCAGTTTTGAGGGTTCCATATTTTCCAGTGTGTCCTAAATAAACGATGCACAAGCTGAGACTGATCATGTCATTTCCATTTTTTTATGCATTTCTTATCTTCAGTTGACTTCCTGTTTCCGTCCTACCCTCAGAACATCAATTTGCTGGCACATGTTCCTGTAAAACTCCTGGGTGTCTTTGCGGTGCTTTGCCAGCTGGGATGCCAGATGTAAATTCTGATCCTCTAACTTGTCATACAGCGTTTTCACATTAAACTCTTCCAGCTCCATTAGTGTAGTTCTGAAACCTTCACATCAATGTGGGATTTGACAGAATTCAGAGGCGTTTTTTGTAGATTTATCAGCTGTCAAAAATTTCAGATGATTGTCAGTTACCTCCTTTGCAAACAGCAGGTTCCTCTGATTCTGCTCCCTCTCCCACCCCTCTCAGACCTAGTGGCTCAGAGCCATCCACCCTACAACACAACACAAAGTACACTCAAAACTGAGTGTAGCAAAATCTCATTATGCTATAGATTGCTTTAAATGCTGCAAGTGAATGTATTGTAGGCATTGCATTAAATTTAAAGTTTTATTGCTTGTCTACAAGGGATTAAATGGTCAGGATCCTGAATACATTACAGATCTTCTTCTCCATCGGAATTGCCCTAGACCAGGGATCCTCAAATCTGGCCCACGAGATCCAGAGTTTAGCTCTAACCCTAATCAAACACACCTGAGCATGCTAATCAATGTCTTCAGGATCATTAGAAAATCACAGGTAGGTGAGTTTGGTCAGGGTTGGAGCTAAACTCTGCAGCGCATTGGCCCTCCAGGGCAAGATTTGAGGAACCCTGCCCTAGACCATTAAGGTCTTCTAATAGTTTGATGTTGTCTGTGCCTCGGTCTCGTCTAAGCTTAAAATGAGATTGTGCCTTTTCAATTGCTGCCCCTCGATTGTGGAATGAGTTATTAGGCTGTCTTCTCTCTGGCTTTTCGATCATTGTAAGTCTCTTTAATATGTATGTTTATGTAACTGTGCTTGACTGTTTTGTGTAACAATTTTTAGGTTGTACAGCACTTTGGTCAGCAGCTGTACTCTTTAAATGTACTCTAGAAATAAAATTGCCTTGCCTTGCATCACAACATTATAATGTACAACATGAAAAATGGATATTCATTTCGAGATCTGATAATGTATCAAGGTTTGTAAGAAGATATGAAGCAGCACAACAGTTTTCAAAATTGATGATAATTAGAAATGTTTCTTAAGCAGCAAATCAGCATTTTAGAATGATTTCTGAA
>NW_015549566.1:451887-452184 GCF_001515605.1 Sinocyclocheilus anshuiensis | reverse complement strand
TATTACAATAGAAAACAGTTATTTTAAATTGTAATAATATTTCACAATATTACTGTTGTACTGTATTTTTTAAATCAAATAAATGCAGGCTTAGTGATCAGAAGAGACTTCAAACACACACACACACAAAAAAACTTACTGACCCCAAACTTTTGAATGATTGTGTATATTGGTTAATATTTGATATTTTAATTGTACATGCTTATTTCTAACATTTTTACATTCACTTTATCATTGCCCTTATCTGATGCTCACTTAAAGGGGTCATATGATGCGATTTCAAATTTTCCTTTCTCT
>NW_015549566.1:443305-451439 GCF_001515605.1 Sinocyclocheilus anshuiensis | reverse complement strand
TGGATTTCCAAAAGAGGACGATATCCGCTTCGTCATGCCTAGAGCCGATCCGTGCTGGTCGCTGAGGAAATACATCAACTTCGCGCTGTGGATCACCGGATCGGCTTTCACCGTGGACGAAGTGGACGAGTCCAGCCCGGGGTCGTCACATGTGGTTGCCTACTGTACATTATAATTTTGTAATGCCCAAATTCACTTTTATTCAACATGTAAAATGACTGATTTCAGTTTTAGTGTTTTATTTTTAATTTGATTTTAGACTAAATAATATATAATTGTATTAGCCATTTATCAGTTATCAGCCACTACGCAAAAGAAAAAAAAAAAAAAATATATATATATATATATATACAGGATGGAAATATCAGTGCATTCTTGCCTCAAACTGCTTGTTCTGGTGAATATACCTGTAACAAACACCAAGAAACCTTACAAGGAACCTTACCTAAGTTCACTTACCTGTCTGTATTATAAATATATTCAATAGGAACACTGGGTTCACCCAAGCTGCGCCACTTGGGCTTTGGCCTCCCTTGAGCGATGAGGCTGGACCGATTAGGCCTCAAGACAAGAGCAGAGGCTGTCAACACTATTATCAACAACACCAACAGAGACAAGATCCCTATGGAGAAACACAAAGCACAGTATTTTAACCATTCCTGTTAGCAAGAAAAATGCCACTTTCTATTTCAAATGCATTCTATTTATTGTTGACTCACCTGTGATAAGCCCCCAGTCTGGAAGCAGGTTTAAGCTGTGTTGTTTAACAATCCCGTGTCGGACTAGCTGTGCGGGAGTCGTGGGCTGGAACGCAGCCATTGTGGGATTGCACTCAGAGCCCTGTTCACTCACGACCACTATCAGACTCCAGTCCGGCACGGCGTTATCCAGAAACACATACTTTCCCGACTCCATGAACACATGCGCAAATCTAATAAGATAAATCGCATGAAGATCAGCTGTATATCTGTGCTAAAAGCTACATGTGATATACCTATCTAGTCTTACCTGCTAGAATTTAGCCTCGTGTGTTTGACAAGATGCTGCAGACGTCTAAATGCCCCAAAATCCCAGCCAGGGTTACTGCTGAACAGGTGGTCCTTCTGGTACACTGGGAAGTGACTGTGGTGGCGGTCTAAATTCACAGAATGACATGAAACATACATACCACTAGGCATATTCATTATTAGCACTGTATTTGACAAAGCCATACCGGTGTGGTTGATAGTGAGCTGAAAGATGAGCATGTCGTTTGGGGACAGACATGCTATGGGATTTGGGATCCATGGAAAAGGCTCAGAAACCTCATTTTGATCAGCATGTCGTCTCTTCCTGAAATCTTTCTCCAGAATTTCAACAGGTTCTGAAAGGAAATACTGCAAGCTTTAATGTTTTAATGAAGTACAGATTATGTAAGGCACAATGTACAGTTCGACAGTCATTATCACAAAATAAACCCACACAAGGTGTTCTTGTACCATCTTGAAGGGGTTTGTTTTGTGTTAATGCCCACTTGACTGTAAAACTGATAATGTGAAATACTGATCTAAAATTGATTTGACGTCGTGAGAATGCAGCGTCATAGAACTAGCACAGAATAGGAAATAGAAAGAATAGAAAATCAGTGACAATCATCAACTATACACGGACCAATCAGAATTAAGTATTACAGAGGGCTGTATAGTAAAATGTATAATAATTGTAATACTTACAATAAAGTTCAGTTTGTTAACATCAGTTAACGCATTAGGTTCAATGGACAAATAAACAGCTTTTTTACAGCAATTATTAATTTATTTGTTAAGTTATTTGTTTATTTGCAAAATGTTTGTGTCTGGAGTTCAGATTAACACTGGCAGCTTACCTCTTACTAAAGAGTCAATGAGCACAGGGTCTTTTAAAATCCAACCAAACACTCCCTCGGGAGCAAACTTGACAAAGTGGATCCTTGCAATGTTCTTGACGTGAGCATCAGGTCCTAATACATTTATCATATTCTGAGAGAAAAATGAAACAATGTTATATTTAGTATGAGTTCACATCAATAAGCACAGTATCAAATCTGGTACATAACAATGAATTGTCTTTTTAACAGGTCCAGATCTCACCCTGCTCCAGGTTTTGCTTTCATCTGCGGCTTTGATTCTCAACAGTAGCTGTCCGTCTGTATCCAGCCTGGCAGAAAGCACCGGCAGTTTGGACACGCATGAAGAGTTACATAGCTCCTCCGCTGACACGTACCTATCGCAGTGACAACTGCAGAAAAACACATAAACTCTCTATAATACACCAAAATCTCTTTATAAACAAAAATAATTAGCCACGAATCATTATATGAAACCATAGTGGGAAAGTTTTAATAAAGTGCAGCACTTTAAGTAAAGGATAATGTACAGTTAGATGGTTATTACCAAATAAATAAATAATAATAATAAATAATATTTGATAACTTGAGAAGACATGGAACTAGCACAGAATAGGAGACTGGTTATCAGTGACAACAATCAAATATACACTGACCAATCATAATGTAGTATTAAAGAAACATGGGTATCAATTTACAATAAGGTTCATTAGTTAACATTAGTTAACTACTTTAGTTAACATGAACTAAGCATGAACAATACTTCTACAGCATTTATTAATCTTTGCTAATGTTAATTTCAACATTTACTAATGCATTATTAAAATCAAAAGTTGTGCTTGCTAACATTAGTTAATGCACTGTGAATTAACATGAACTAACGATGAACGACTGTATTTTCATTAACTAACATTAACAAAGATTATTAAATACTGTAATAAATGTAGTGTTCATTGTTCGTTAATATTAGTTAATACATTAACTAACATCAACTGATGGAACCTTATTGTAAAGTGTTACCGAAACATGAAGTAATAAATTATAATAATTGTAACACTTACACAAGGTTTAATTTGTAAACATTTAGTGAATGCATTATCATGAAGAACAACATCTTCTTAAAGCATTTATTAATTAATTTGTTAAAGTTTATAATTATACTTTTGTTAATTGTTAATTTATGTTTGTTATAAATACACTGTTAATTTATACAACTATTAATACTATTAATGTACACTACCGTTCAAAGGTCAAAGTTTACTGGTTTCTATTTTAATATATTTTTAGTGTCATTTTAAAATGTAATTTATAACCGTGATGGCAAAACTGGATTTTCAGCATCCATTACTCCAGTCTTCAGTCTCACATGACCCTTCAGAAATCATTCTAATATGGTTATGTTGAAAACAATTGAAATACATCTTACAGGATACTTTGATGAATAGAAAGTTAAAATGAACAGCATTTATTTGAAATAAAAATCTTTTGTAACATTATAAATGTCTTTACTGTCACTTTTGGTCAATTTAATGCACCCTTGCTCAATGAAAGTATTAATTTCTTTCAAAAAAAATAAAAAATTCTTATTTACCCCAAACCTGTGAACGGCACTCTATGTATTAATTAGCATAAACATGAAAATAAATAAATAAATACTGTAAATGTATTTTCATTGTAAGTTCATGATACCTAAAACATTAACTAATTGAACTTTATTGTAAAGTGTTAACATTATTATACAGAGAAGACTCACTGGAACAGTGAACTTACATGCCCATCCCTACATCCAAAGTCCCACCGTGAGGTCCACATGTGACGTTGCAGGAGTAGGTGGATGGGACACATTCCAGCGTAGAGGCCAGTCTCACTTGACCTGCCCCACAGCGCTTCTTAACCTACACAGAATGAAGAGCTCCCTGCTGTCTCATCACACAGATATACTGAAGAAACACAGAGCTTAAGTGCACACATCTCACCTCAGGCTGACAGTCCAGTTCACTGTCTGCGGTGGAGCTTTTTGAAGTCTAATTCATTGTAGAAGACAAAACCGGTCTTACACAAGCACGACCCATCTGAGTGCTGAAACGCACGGTTTTTGCCTATGCAGGTACAAGAGGACGCCCCTATGAAAAGAAACAAAATAGATACATTGCATGCTCTGGTTTGTTTTTTAAGAGTGTAAAGGGCCATTGACAGAGAATGTGTTTTTGCATTCCACTGCACTGCTTTTACATTGTTTTCTATGTAAAGAATACAAGAAAATAATAAAGACAGATGCGTTTGACCTTTGCACTGCATCTTGCATATTTTGCAGCATCTAGCGCATGAAACGCTGCTCTTAAAATGCAGTTCTTTAGTTAAAAGACATTTATCACATTGATTTGAATAGTACCTTGGAATAGGAATTTTGCATCATATTGATATAAAAATACAAAGAGATTTTTTTTTTTTGTTCTCAACATCATGAAGTGTATTAAAGTGTACACGGTCTGACCTGCATCTGAGGTGGATGAACTTCCACAGGGGAAACAGGCTCTCTGGGCGTGCAAGTGATTGAAGGTGCCTGGTGGGCATTTGTGACATTGCTCGAGTGATTCAGCACCAGTCCGGTTTCCATATGTGCCAGGCGGGCAGGGAACAGGATCAGAGCTGCCTTGAGGACAAAAGTACCCTACTGGACAGGGTTGATCACTATAATGGTGTGAACCTAGTAAATAGATCATTCAGTTAGTAAACATAATCAATCAGTGCTGCTACTGTTTGTGCTATGGGAGCTCTTCAGTACTGACCCGGAGCACAGTGATGTCCTGGAGGGCAGAGGAGGCACTGGAGGTGGGGGGAGCGACTGGGCCGATAAGTGCCGGCCCCACACAGCACACAGCTGCTCTTCTGAGACTTCCTCAACCCACTGGTGTTCAGTGGCATCCAGCCGTCCGGACAGGACAGCATGACAGAGCTGTTGACTGGGCAGTAATGTGGAAAAGCACATCTGCAAAAAGAGATAAATAATTTTGTCTTAATCATATTTATATTTAAATGATTTATTAATAAGAAATTATACAACTGTACTATAAGTATATCCAACCTTACCCAGATACATATAGTACACTCACACTAAGCGTAAATCTCAGATGCTTGATTATGTCGCCCAAAAAATATTAACTTTATATCCCCATATTAAATGTTGCAATATATGCTATATATTATAACCACAATATATTAAAAGTTAAATAAATAGCAAATCCTACTTTTGTTCACATATATACAATATACTTACACAAAGGTATATATTATATAGCAAATATTAACTGCTTGATTGTTATATTGTCATGAAATTGAACTTTTATCACACAGCTCTATATATAAAGTAGGATATATAATTTATCCAAATGTATCCGTATCCATACAGAACACTCACGTACAATGATTTATACTATATTGCAAATCTCAACTGCCTGATTTATTTCACTGCTAAATATAACTATATTATTGCCAAGCTCTTTATATAATATATATATATGAACATAAAAGTATGGATATATAAGTGTCCAACTTGATTTGAAATTTGAGTAATAAATTACTAGTGTTTTTAAAAGTTAACTTTAAGTAAGCATAAGTAAGTGATAGCAAAAGTAAACTAAATATAAAAATAGAGGAAAGAAATATCACAATTAAATATCCTGTATCGAAAAATCTCTAATATCGCACAATAACTGATATCGTTACAATATATTGTACATCCCTAGTAGGTTGGTGCTTACACTTGCTGCGGTGAGCTGTAGGTGTGAGATCCTTCAGGACAGTAGTATCCTGCAGGACACGGTGTGGGCTCTCCTGTCTGGGGTCTACAGTATGAACCAGCTCTGCAAGGGGTTTCTGTCACTGAGCCTGTATGACGAATCACCTTATTACACTTCACAGTTATAATATATGCTTTTTATGAACTTTTTAGCGCATTTGTAAATATCAACACCTACCTGCAGGACATTCGTAGGAAGCTCGGCATGGGATGCCTGCTGTATTAGGCTGGCCTGTGGTACGAGCGTCTGGGCAGTAGGTACCAGGAGGGCAAGGCTCACACTGACTGACAGCAGCTGCCCCTGCCTGTGCCCTCATGGTGCCTGCAGGGCAGGGCACTGGGAAACCTGTCCCAGTGCACCAATGACCCGGTGGACAAAGGAAGCTTGAGAAATCAGTGAGCCCTAGGAAGATGGTAATAATATCAGAAAGTTTATTGATGAAAGGAACATAAAGATGTAAATTAATGTAGATCATCATTTTCAAATGAAGCGGTTATACAAGTATATGATTATATGATTATTATTATTATTATTTGATTATAGTATGTAATACAAGATACACTACTGTTCAAAATTTTGGGGTCAGTAAGATTTTTTAAATATTTTTGAAAGAAGTCTCTTATGCTCACCAAGGCTGTTTTTATTAGACGAAAACATACAGTGAAAACAGCAATATTGTTAAATATTATTACAATTTTCTTTTAATTTTTACAATTCTTTTACAATTCAATTTAACTTTTACAATTCTATTTTAAAATATATTAAAATGTAATTTATTCCTTTGATGCAAAGCTGAATTTTCAGCAGTCATTACTCCAGTCTTCATTGTCATATGAAATCATTCTAATACGCTGATTTGATGCTCAAGAAACGTATTGTATTATTATCAATAGTGAAAACAGCTTAATATTTTTGTGGAAGCCATGATGCATTTCCAGGATTCTTTTAATAAATAAAAAGTTCAAAAGAATGACATTTACTTGAAATAGCAAGCCTTTGTAACAATGTAGACTTCTTTATTGTCTCTTTTGATAAATGTAATGCTGAATTAAAAACAAAAATCTTACTGACCAGAACTTTTGAACTTTACATAAATATGTGATTATATATACTATAGTATGTTATACATGGTATGTCAGACCTGTGGAGTTACAAAAAGTGCCAGGAGGGCAGGTGAGACAGTCTCCTTTGCTTCCTGCCCCAGACGTGGGCCTGTATGTAAACTGGGGACATTCTCTAGGCCCCGGCCTCCCCTTAGACTCATAATCAGCTATGCCATCACAGTAATAGCCTGGTGGACACATGCATGGGATGGGAACACCTGTAAGAAGACAGCAGACTTAATTTTTCATTCATATGGATGTATGTGTTCATATATATAGTATACACTACTATATGGATATCTGTCAGGAATTAACTGTTAAATTTAAAGTACAATTGGACATATTTGGTGTTGGGAAAGCGGAGTGTATTTTAAAAGACCCAACTCATCCTCTGTGTGATCAGTTTGTTTTATTGCCCTCTGGGAGACGATTTTTAATGCCTAGAGCAAAGACAATATTTATAAAAGATATTTTGTACCTGCTGCGATCAGATTTATTAATCAAAAAGCTATGTGATTCAGTATGATGGTTTTAATGTATTTTGTAGTATGTGTCTGTATGTGTATTTGGTTTTCGCTGGTGTGGTCAAAGACAAATTTCAACCATGGCTGACAATAAAGATGTATTGTATTGTATATTTACATATAGCACACGTAAATTCCAGTATAGCAAATGACGTACCCTCTTGGCACCAGTGTCTTGGAGGACAAGGCAGACAGTCATGTATAGTACTTGCTCCAGGGTTTTCTCTTATAGTGTTGGCAGGACAAGATAAAGGTTCCTCTGTGCCGTCAGGGCAATAAAAGCCTGTCCAAAAACAGGGCCAGGAGTAAACACACTCTGGACAGCTACAGTGTGAACATCTCTTGATATCCGGATCATATAAAACAGATCCTTGATCACTTTATTTATGCATCAAGACTCTCTTCTCTGGATTCATGGAAGGGTTTATAGGAAGATGAATAACGTACCAGCAGGACACGGCCCAGCACACTGTGCTCCCCACTCACACTGGTCTCTATTGAGCAGAAAAGCGGCCTGAGGGCTGAACTCTGAACTGCCAGAGATGCACAGGAATCCAGCAGCGCACAGGCCTTTCACCTGGCCAGCCCTTAGGAATAATCAGACACAAAAACCCAATAATTGAATTTTCATTATTTTCAGAAAAAAAAAAGTGATGCGTGTACACTGCTGTTTAAAAGTTTGGGGTCAGCAGTTTTTTTAAGGATATTAATAGTTTATCATTATTGAATGATAGGAATGACCTGGTAGGAATGCACATATCCTCACAGAAACTGATATATGAAGTTACAGTATCTATGAGCTCATCCAGATTGGTGGCTGCAGCTTCAAAAACACTCCAATCA
>NW_015549566.1:388262-442881 GCF_001515605.1 Sinocyclocheilus anshuiensis | reverse complement strand
TAATGATAAACCGTGGTTTACTGGGAAACTCAAACAGCTTCACAGAAACTGATATATGAATTTACAGTCTCTGTGAGCTCGTCCAGATCATTGGCTGCAGCTTCAAAAACACTCCAATCAGTGCAGTCGAAGCAGGCTTGTAAATCCCGCTCTGCTTCATTATTCCATCTTTTAACAGTCCTTAGTACAGGTTTAGCTGATTTCAGTTTCTGCCTGTAGGATGGTATGAAATGAACTGATCAGAGAGCCCCAAAGCTGCCCGTGGGACAGAGTATTGCATCCTTTACTGTGGTGTAACAGTGATCCAATATATTACTGTCTCTGGTGGGACATGTAACATTCTGTCTGTACTTCACGGGAAAAGATTTGCTTTGTTAAAATCTCCAAGAATGATTAAAAGACAGTCTGGGTTCTTTTGCTCCATTTCAGTTATTTGTTCAGCCAGCTGCACTCACACACGCGTCTGGAGGAATGAAAGAGAAAAACTCCCACGGCGAGTAGAGAGGTTTACAGTTTATGAAGAGTGCCTCTAAATTAGGACAGCATATCTTTTTCAGCTTTGTTACATCTGAACACCAACTTTCGTTGATAGAGAAACACAATCCACCACCTCACGTTTTGCACATTAACTTGCAGCATTTTTGCAGCATTTTACTGTTTTTCGTAAGTGTAATTCCTGTATTGTGAAACTGTAGCTTCATGCTAACACAAAATAAATATTCACAGCAAAAAGCATTGCAAATCTGTGAACAGAGATTTGCAAGTGAAAACAACAGTTTAAAGAACAGCAAAATGGATTGAGCACGTAGAACCATCTGTATGTATCACAGAAAAAACATGTATCATGTTTTAAACAAAAACATTAATGAGCACAACTGTTTTCAACATTCATAATAATAAGAAATATTTTTTGAGCATCAAATCAGCATATTAGAATGATTTCTGAAGGATCATGTGACACTGAAGACTGGAGCAATGACTGCTCAAAATTAAGCCATCACAGGAATAAAATAAATTTTAAAATATATTAAAACAGTTAATATTTCACAATATTACTGTTATACTGTATTTTGATTAAATAAAATCAGCCTTGGTGAGCATAAGAGATCTCTTTCAAAAACATTTAAAAATCTTACGCCCCCAAATTTCTGAGTAGTAAATAATAAAATAAAAAAAGTTTGTTTTAAGTTTATTTTCTAAATGTCCACAAGGTCATAAGTGCCCATGGTTGAAGATGCACCCTTATATGATCTGTGAACATACTTGCAGAACTTTCCTGGTGGACACGGCAAACACTCTCTCTCCTCTTGCAGACCCCCGACCTCAGGTGGGGTGTATGTGCCATTGGGACAGGGCTGAGGAACCATTGTGGCTGCAATTACAAGCAAAATCAGATAATGTGCAAGTACTAATGATGCTACAGATATAATATAGAGAGTTACAGCAGCAGGGTTACCTGCAGGGCAGTAGGAGTGTGGCGGGCAAGGCCGGGGGTCTCCGATAATTGCCTCCTCACAGTAATAGCCTTGACGGCAGGGGATGCAGTTATCCGATCCCGGATTTGGCTGGTACTGTCCCGTGGGGCAGGGCAAGGCCAGGAGTGAGCCCAAGGGACAGTAATGACCCTGAGAGAGCAAAACCTGTCAGTCAGGCTGCTGAGCTCAGATTAAAAAGAGATAGAAGGGTATGAAGGAGGCCGAACCAACTTTGGGGCAGAGGAAGGCATGCGGGGTGGTGGAGGAGAAGTCTATGGGGCAGTAAAAGCCTGCAGCACAGGGTCCAGTTGGAGCATCCTGGCCCTCACTGGCACAATAATGCCCTGCTGGGCAGGGAAGACAGCTTTCTATGGAGTAACCCCCTGTGGGCAGATCAATATTATGAACACAAAACAATGTATGTTAGTAAATAAAGAAAGTAAATGATAAAATATGAATGTGCAAAAGGTTCCAGAGAATATGGAAATGGCAACATTTAGAAACATGTGAATTATTTAAAAGTATATTGCTAGAGTGAATTTATAACAGCAACTAGAGTTGAATCTGTGCAATATTATTTACGCACTGGTGCTTTTAAGCCACACAGCCTATTGTTTTTGATAGCTTATTTATTTTGATGTGCTATCCCTGGTAAATTATTCAGATGCATTTAAATGTTGCTCCTTTTGTGGTTTTTCGATGTGTATAATAACTGCCCTTTTGAACTGCTTTAATATTTTTTCCTTAGAGGCTCTAAATGTTTTATAGATTATAGTAAAATAAACGTGTGGCTCTGTACACACCGGTGAGGTTACGAATGCTGCCAGATGGGCAAGGCAGAGGCATTAGGGTTCCAGAAGGGCAAAAGTGACCTTGCGGACAGGGGCCATTCCTGAGGTAGCCAGTTGTATTCAGAGGAGCAGGATTTGGAGACCCTCCTTGGCAGAAATAACCCTGCTGGCACTGGCCTATAAACAACCCAACAATTAGTCTATATGATATAGTCACAGAACAAAAACCAAAGTGTGGGATGATACCAAACCCTGTGGTTGTGATGCTCCAGGTGAACTGCAGTAGAGGCCAGTAGGGCAGGGCACACAGGCAGCCTCCGACTGGGCCCTGGTAACCTGTCCCAGTGTGCCCACAGGACACGGTACACCTGCAGCAGTGCCAAAAGGGCAAAAATGACCTGATGCAACACAGGAAAGATAACAGATTGTGAGCAAACATCATAGTACATACACTACTGTTCAAAAGTTTGGAGTCAGCAATTTTTTTAGCAAATTAATACTAGTATTTAGCAAGAACACATGAAACTGATCAAAAGTGACAGTAAAGACATTTATATTTTTTTATAAATTCTATTCTATTCATCAAATGATCCTGACAATGATGTGTCGTGAAGATGTATCATGGTTTATATAAAAATACTAAGCAGCACAACTGTTGTCAACATACTAAGAAATGTTTTTAGCAGCAACCCAGCATATTAGAATGATTTCTGAAGGATCGTGTGACAAAAAAAAAAAGCATTTAAAAAATCTTACTCGCTGCAAACTTTTGAATGGCAGTGTATGATGGAAAAAAAGGATTTGCAGTAGAATAGAAAAACATAATTACTTATGAGCCATCATTATAATCTCAGCACAGGGCTGGACTCACCCATGGGACATGGAGATGGCTCCTGTGTGCCAGGGAAAGGACACATAGTGCCAGCTGGGCATGAGAGACAGTGGGCGGCGCCAGGAGCACTGCTGTATGTGCCAGGCTCACAAGGCAATTCCAATGGAGTACCAATGGGACAACTGTGTCCGCTCGGACAAATATAACCCTGCAGTCCATCTACTGGTCGAGCACTACGACTGCCGTTGATACACACATATCTGTGAGGGAGAAATAAGGCTGTCATAATTTTATAAGCGTACACCAGGTTTTAGATGCCTTATGAATAAACCTCCTCGACAAACCAATCGCAAAAGCACTTCACTGCCACTCCACTGTATCTGTTTTCCAACCCAGCCACAATTGGATAGAAACTGGATCCACAGAGTCGTTTTAATAAGTTATCTTTTGAAACCATTTCCTGCACTTTACATAACATTTCAGTTACGGAGAATATCAATAACAGTTTCAACACTACTCAGTAATGGATAATAAATCTTTAACATCTGAAATCGTGCCATTAGCAATGCATGAGTGCACCCGGCTAATTCAACTCAAGTGGGTGTGGGTGTACTGTTGCCAGATGACTGTGTTTAGCTACTGAAAAGCATAGATATATACCCAGCATCACAGAGAGCTGCTTCTGATGGATGGACTATAGCAGTCTGCACACAGAAGTACCCAGGAGGACACGGCTGGCACTGCTCTGCCCCACTCAACCCTGGGGAGCTGGAGAATGTTCCAGCGGGGCATGGGAGAGGAAAGCCGATACCAGTTGGGCAATAATGGCCAGGCGGGCACATGTTGTTGCCTGTAGATTCAATCTGCAAATCACACATTGTAAATTAATTTAACCCTTTGTGAACACACAGTGTCTTTATTAAGAGACAGAACTGACGATCTATACCACGTTTCCAGTGCCATTGGGGCTTGTAGCACCCGAAGGGCAGTGAAATCCATCTTGGCAGCGCCCTGTAGGCTCTGAAAGACCATGGCGAGAACAAAACATTCCTAGACAGACAGATTACATGAATTAGATGTTTTTTCTCCACATACAAAGAATTTCTGTCAAAAAGATATTACTGACCCAAAAACTTTTGAACTGTAGTCAATATATGCAATAAATCTTTTTGTTATGTATTTTCAGTCTGACCTGCAGGACATGGTAGACATTCATCTATACTGGCTGTCCCAGACTGTGGCTGCACTGTTCCTGGAGGGCAGGGGAACTGAGTGCCCTGTGATGTGCCCATGGGGCAGAAATGCCCTGGTGGACATGGAAGAGGCTCTGCTACTGCTTCTCCTGTGTTGTAATGCAATAGGATCTATTGTAATAGACTTATGAGAGCACAGAGAGTTTTAAACAAATGTTCTTGTAGACAGAATGAATAGCGCACCCTGACAGTAGAAGCCTAATGGGCATGGCTCACAATTTTCTCGGTGGCTGTTGCCCATGACGGAGCTGTAAGTGCCTGCAATGCAGGCCAGGGGCTTGTGTGTGCCTGCGGGGCAATAGAAACCGGCAGGACAGAGGCTCTGCTCCGGACTGCTGGAGCCCCAGTCGCAGTAGTAGCCTGCAGAACATTCACCTACATGGTACAGTACCCAGGTGAAAAAGAAATATATTTAAATTGTGCTTTTTCAGACATACTTACTATATTTAAATTATACTATACTAAGTGCATATTAAATGTATTATTTTGAAACAACTTTAAGTATATTAAGTGTATTTCAAGATTATGTTTAAGTTGGATTTTAATCTATTTGTAATATATTTAATATCTTGAAATTGTGTTAAATTGGAACCACTTTAAGTATATTTAGTGCAATTTAAATGTATTTCTTAAAATACATTTAAAATGTCCTTTTAATACTTCCTGAACTACAGTTAGAGTATATTTGAAGCATCGTTTTAATGTACTTCAAGTACATTTCAATTGTATTTCAGCTTCATACGAACCAATCAGAGCCGTTCAATGGCTCTGGAACCAATCAGGTTTAGTCAGTGTGCTGTTTGAATTTAAACACAAGTAAACGCACGTTTTTTTTTCATATATGATGTTGAAATCCTTGTGGTAATTTTTGAAATATATATTAGAAAATAAAGTTTTTCAAACTATTGTACTTTTCCAAATATTAAAATTATAAATACATAAATATTTAAAATATAACCATGTGTAGACCTACTGCAATATAAAGTACATTAAAAACCCACTAAAAGTGTAATCGTTTTGTTATGTTCTTATACAAAGTAGACATAAAATATACTTTAAGTAAGGGTAACATAAGTATGTTTTCTGTAAATACACTAAAAAGTCACTAAAAGTATTCTTGTGTTTAGTATATCCTTTAAAAGTGTAACTAAAAATATATTTATTAACATAGTATTTCTACTATACTTTTTAGAAATATACTAATAGTGTGCTTGTGTTTAGCATATTCCTTAAAAGTGCAACTAAGCATATATTTATTACCAAAGTATTTCTAGTATACTTTTTTATAAATACATTAAAAGTATGCCTCTGTTTAGCATATTTCTTAGAAGTATAACTAAGCATATATTTAATACAAAAGTACTTCTAGTATACTTTTTAGAAATATATTAAAATGCAATTCAATATATTTTTATTGCACTTCAAATAAGCATGTTGGGAATACAAATGTATTATAAACATACTACTTGAATTTCAAGTATATTTTTAATACATTTAATACTACGTCTTTTTCACCTGGGTAGAATTAGACAATAATAGAATATGACTCATGGTTGCATCATACGACTCCAAACTCCATACTCCATAATATCAGTACTTTAGTGGTATTGTTATGATTTTCAACCAGGGGTCTGTAAAAGGATAAAAAAGCAAACAATTTTCTTTAAAAATGTTCATGACATTTGAATGAAATAACAGAATCATTTTGCTCAATCAGATCAGGCTGTGAAGACAGTGAAAAAACTATCCACACTCCCCTTTTTTCTGAAAACTGAAATGATTAAAATGAGAGAAAAAGAGCATGCAGAGCATTTTTGTCTTTGAGATCAATTATATTTATATGATAAATGAATGAAATAGTGATCTGATTATATAATGATATATATATAGGTCAGTATTTGGTTCTACTGTACTGACAGTATCTATATTTTTAAGAATTTTTTTATTACTTTTAAAAGCAGGATCATTATTTATATATTTTATATATATATATATATATATATATATAATTAATATAATGAGTGAAGTCGATAATGTCCACTAAGGTCTCGGAAACCACTAAAAATGGCTGTCCCCTATTATTGCCCTACTAAAGGGTACAGGGACGATTTCGGACAGTCTCTCAAATAAAAGAATCGACTCTGAACCACCTAAAGGAGTCGTCAGGAATTCGAATCCCACTTCCGTGATGGCTACACGTCACTGGGTAACACATTTGCATAATGCCCAGCTATGTTCTATATTGGCCGGCCGTGAACAACTTGACCCGCCCTCAAAAATTGTAGCTTGTTTGTGTGGTTAACATCATGTCGAGAAGGCGCTTTGAAAATAAATCTTAAAAGTTTTATTTTCACTTCCGAATGATGAAGCTGCAAAGAATCAGTGGTTGACAATAATTTTTTCAACGATACCACAGCATTACAACCCTAGCAATCACTATAAATGAATACATTCCTGTAGGTGTCACTTGAGAGGGGGATGCTAAATTTGCCAGCTCAACATGAACAAAAAAATTAAAATGCATGTTAAACTTTGTCTTCTTTTGTACTTATATAAGTTGTAAAAGTTTAACATTTTAATGTGTAAAAAACAAGGTATTTGTAAAACACTAACTACTGAAAGCTGCTTTTCATGAAGTAAATAAGTTAAAGTGCCCCTATTATGCCATTTCGAATATTGACTTTCATGCAGTGTGTAATGTAGCTGTATGTTAATGTTAATGATATGTAAAGTTGTAAAGCACAATAAATAAAGTTATTGTCTCCCAAAAGAAAAAAGAATTGACTGCTTCTCTAATCTGGGGGAGTTCAACGTGGGATTCACAAAACACTTGCTCTTGAAAGATGGATCAGTGCCCAGTTTATTTGGACCAGATCGCTCCACTAAATCATAATAGTAAATAATAATAAATAATAGATGTTCATATTTTCTATTGAGCGTTCAAAATACAACTTTTCCACGACATTCTAATTTATTGAGATGCACCTGTAATTCTTTATAAAAGATGCGTTTAATGCACAACTAATGCAGAAACGTATAATACTACCTGTTGTTTACAGTGTCATACGACTGAGAAACATCCTGCTCCAGTCATGCTTGCGAATGAGCGGGTTGATCAACTAGACGTTTCATCATCAGACTCTGGCTCGAATTTATAAGGTAAATTCGATACCATCTTTTCTGTCTATACATTCTCTCCGGAGTTGTCATTCAGAATGGGCGCTTCGTTTCCGACACATGCTGTACGCGGTAGACCAATAATAAATGCCTGGGCCATCTGACCAATCAGAGCAGAGTAGGCTCACAGAAAGGAGGGGTTTAGATAGACTGAATCTCTGAATAGCTTCATACAAATCGATTACGAATCATTGAGAAATGCAGTGAAATTAAATGTATATTATGAGAAAACCCTTATGAAAAGAGCTCCTCCACAGTGTTGTTATTGTTAACTAAAACTAAAAATTAAACTAAAACAGGTCATTTAAATAAATCTTAAGTTAAAAATAAATATAAGATGAAAAACTGAAATAAAAATAAATTGTACTAAAATTACTAAAACTAAAATGTAAATGAAAGCTAAACACAAATATTTAAAAACAACAAAAACTAATAAAAAATGACAAGCACATAACACAATTACTAAAAACAACGACAACAAAACAAAAAAAACAAAATGAAAATATACAAAAGCTAATTCAAAGTATTAATAAATAGTATAATATTATATCAATTATACTAAAATAACACTGTTCCAAAGATCACCTGCTCTTGTTCCCAGAAGGCAATATTCCCCCGGTGGACACAAAGTGCCAGTGCTGTTGTCAGTGGGGTTGGGAACTGTGGCCTGCACAAAACACAAGAATCCAGGGGCACAGGGTCCGGAGGGCTCAGAGAGGCCATCTGAACCACAGAAATGGCCCATAGGACACACCAGGCACTGTTCTGCAATTATACAAAATGATTTAAATGGAAAAAATGCATTTAATTATGTTTGGTTGCTCGGTTATTGTAATACAGAACAGAATAAATCACCTGCTGAAATGAGGCCTAGAGAATCACTGTATGTGCCTTTTGGACATGGAACTGGGTTTCCAGACGGAGTCTCATTGGGGCAATAAAAGCCTTCAGGACAGATTAACGGAGTGTTGACACCTGTAGAGCCTCTTGTGAGGTTGATGCAATGGAAACCTGGAGGACAGGGTTTACACTCCCTCTGTCCCCTCTGATCCTGAAACTGACCTGCGATCAAACAACAACAATACATAAAAAGACCCATGAGTAGAATCAATTTTGCATTTGACCTCTTCTAGAAATGGTAGTAACTTCCTAACTTAAGTAAATTTCACTTAAATGGAGCTCTATAAAGTCAATTGAGCAGAGAGTTTATCTCCAAAATAGAGTATTACGGTACCTCCAGGGCAAGGCATGCAATCATCTGTGCTCTTTCCTCCACTATCAGGGCGCTGGCTGCCCACTGGACAAGGAGTTGGCACAGCGCTACCAGTTTCACAATAGTGACCTGGAGGACAAATATCGCCATACACAGCTGACACAGGAGCTGCGGTCGGAGATCCCTCACTGCAGTAAAACCCTATAGGAATACAACATACCATATTAATATTCATCTTCTGTGAGTCCTGTGAAGGCCTAAAAAATGTCTGCCGCAAATGATATTCAAACCTGGCAAGCAGGGACCACTGACTGTGGTCAGGCCTGGCTCTGAGCAATAAAACCCTGGTGTGCAGTTTTGGCATTGACTTATGTCTGACAGTTGATGCTGATCGCTGTAAAACAATTTCATTTTTATTGAAAAAAATTGCATTTAATAGAATTACATTTTTAATTAAATGTAATTAATTTTTTTTTAAATATAATGCAATGCAATGAATGCAGTGAATGTTCTCCTTTTTTAGTTGCTTTTAATATAATTCATATAAAAAAAAAATTCAGTTGTTTTGTATTGTAATGTGTTACATTGATACCTAAATGTGCCCTTGGGACAAGATATTCCTGCAAAACTTCCAGCAGGACAGTAATACCCAGTTGCACACGGTATTCCAGTCTCATAATCATTTGGGGAGGGAAGGATGGCTCCTCTGAAACACAAGAATCCAGCACTGCAAGAGCCAGTTGGTGACACATTTCCTGGACAGACAAACAAATATCAGCTCCACAAATCAGACCAGGCAGGATTAGCATGTTCTCTCTGGGGAAAATATAATCATTGTTCATGCGTCATACCTGACCCCATACAATAGGTCCCAGGGTCACATTGAGAGCATTCAGAAGACTCAGCCAATCCAGACCAGTTCCCATAACTCCCTGGAGGACATGGATGTTGATTAGATGATCCAGCTGGACAATAAAATCCAGGCTTACATGGGAATGGGTCTGTCATACCTAGTATAAGAAAAAAACATCCTTACGTAAAGGCATAGAGAACAGATATATTACATCCATTCATTTATTTAAATATTATTCATACCGTTTTCAGAACAGAAAAAGCGGGCAGTGCACACCTCACATCTATGTTGGCCCAGACTGGGCTGGAAGCTACCTGGGAAACACGGCCTCTCCATGAGGCTGCCCTGTTAGAGCAGTAACAGTATGCTTTAAGAAGGTCACTGTCATTTTTATATTCAATTTTAACATTTTAAGGGATTTAAATTATGGCATTAGATTCAAATGAACAAAAAGTCATTTTACAAAATTCATGCCATTTCACATTTGTTTTTATATTTTTACAGTGCTTTTGTTTGGGTCTTTCTCAAAAATGTATATTTCAGTCATGAAAACTTTAAATATTAAAGAAACCCCTTACAAAAGGCATTATATAACCTAACGTTTTATTAAATAATGAAATGGTTTAAATATATAAAGATTAGCCAGGTGCCTTGTCCACTTTATCTGGTATATAACTTTGACTTTTAAAGATGTATTGAATTTTTTATTACTCATGTCATTTTCCCAGGTTAGGCAAGACCTTGTAAGTGAACCAAAATGCAAAACAAAATATTTTAATAATATAGATCAAAAAAAGTTTGTTCTTTTATTCTGTGCCACTAGTGTATGGAAGCCCGTTTCCGCCACTGAATAAAAAATAAAAAAAAGGTAATTGCGACTTTTTATCTCACAATTCTGACTTTTTTTCACAGAATTGTGAGATATAAACTCACAATTGCGAGTTATAAAGTCAGAATTGCGAGATATAAAGTCACAATTGCGAGATAAAAACTCGCAATTCTGACTTTTTTTTCTCGCAATTGCGAGTTTGTATCACGCAATTCTAAGAAAAAAAGTCAGAATTGTGAGATAAAAAGTCGCAATTACCTATTTTTTTTTTTTTCAGTGGCGGAAACGGGCTTCCATACTAGTGTCATCAATGTTATAATAAATAAATTAGCTTTAAAGGTAAACAATATAGCCAAAAAAAAAAAAAGAAGAATATATATTTTAAAAGTTTATGTCTGTATTTAATGTATAAAATAAAACAACATTTTTCAACTTTTCCCACTTACCCTTTCACAGAAATGGCCTGCACCACACACATACTCTGGTGGTCTGGATGTGTTCTGTCCTCCAGGGCAATAATAGCCCTCAGAACACAGACCAGAGGGCTCAGTTAGGCCTCTTCGCTCACAGAAATATCCTGGTGGACATTCTAGACAATCATCTGAACTGGATCCTCCAGCAGAGTCTAGTGAGTATAAAACAGTGGAACCATAAAGCTTCCGTAAAGTTATTATACTATCTGAAAGTTATTGATAAGCATCCAGCCACAGCACTTTAAAGCATTTTAATTGGTTAATGGCAAGTAAAATGTTAATAGGCTATAAAGACAGGGAGGCAGGAGGTCAAACATCTATTGCATTATGGATATAAAGAAAGATCTGTAGAATGTAACTATGAAGAAATGCTGGTAGATATTGTAGGTAAATTAAAGATTTACTGTATAATGACCAGGATCAATTTATTTTGTAAAATAATGGAAATGTAAATTGATTCTTTATGCTATAATCAGTAATGAAATCCTTGCTGATTATTTTAATTAACAATTATGAATGATTTGTTTTTTTTAGCCCTAGGTAGCAAGTAGTTTACTTACTCCTTATAGTGCCTTGTGGACAGGGCAGGGGTAGTGGTGTGCCCCAGGGACAGTAGTGTCCAGGAGGACAAAGCATAGCACTGGGATTTGAGGAGCCAGTGGGGCAGAAGAATCCAGCAAAACAGAGGCCTGCAGGAGTGTGCAGGCCAGTCTGATTACAATAAGAGCCTGAATCACAGGGCCGAGGAAGAGACGAACCCACTGGGCAATAAGACCCTGCAGAAAAGATTAATTGAGCTTTAACCATCAGTACATACAGTAATAATCATGATCTTATAAGGAGATAAATAGTTCACCATATTGTTGAAAATTCCACACTTTAAAATAGAGATGTCTGATTTGTGAACAAATCGTTCTAAGTCAACGAAAAGTTAAAAAAACGAATCTAAATGACATTGTTACATGGTTTTTAGTAAATAATGACATAAATTTGGGTCTGTTGCTCACCCAGAGAAAAAATATGACTTCAACAAATTTGGAATATTACACACAATTCATATAAACAACATTTATTATGGTTTCGAAAAGTTTGCAACTTTTTTGAAGCTTGAAAGTTCCAGTCCCCATTTATTGTAACTGCATAGAAAAGAGCAACCAGCACATTTTTTTTTAAATATATCCTTTTGCATTCCACAGAAGAAAGCCACACAGTTTTGCAATGACATTAAAGTTAGTAAATTATGACACTTTTGGGTGAAGAATCCATTTAATGCAATTTTAAAGAAGTATTTAATAACAAATATACCAGTGTACATTGTGTACCTGTAGGACACAGGTCTCCTTTGAAGCCAGTGCATGTTTCTGTGATTTGTAGAGGTGATTCTGAATAACCCTCAGACTCGGTTAAATCTAATAGAGGTCTGGGATCCAGATCAGTCCAATCTCTGGCACCATCTCCTTGAAAAGTGTCAGTCAGTTTTAACAGGCTCATCCATTACCATATAAATTATTTAGCGCCATACCTTAGTGCAATCCTACCTGAAATGTGAATTGAGCAGGTTATATTGTGCTTCAGAAAGCAAAGATCATACTTTCGGAGGTGGGATGAAGGTATGAGGTCACAAAAACAAGTCTGCTGAGAGGGTGTGGCCTGAGGTGTGGCAGTATCTGCGCCGCTAATGCAATAGTGACCTGGAGAGCAAAACCCTATAGAGAGGCAGGCATAACATAGGCATCACTTCTCATCATCATTCAGCTGAATTACTTTGTGGTTTACCATGTAATATTTATGATCTGCCAACCTGAGGGCTGAGAGGAGCCTGGTGCAATGCAATATCTGCTTGGAGGGCAAGGGGAGCAGTCATTAGAAGAAGTGGCCCTTTTGTCCTGGAGAATGAAACCGACAGGACAGGGTAACGGAACACTACTCTGCTCGGGGCAGTAATATCCTGCTGGACATATATCTCCATATGTCTGAGAGACTGGGGCAGGCTCTGTGGCTCCAGACGAACAGAAATGACCTTTTATGGAGGGAGAACGAGATGTTAAGGTCCAGCACACCAGCAGAACAGGCTCTATTGGGAATTTCTGTGGCATTGACCTGCAGAGCAGGGTCCAGTGGGGCTGATTAGTGCGCTGGTGTTACAGTAGAATCCGGGAGGACATGGAGAGCAATCCAGCTGCGATTGCAACCCCTCAATTGTACTAGCAGTGCCTGCAGGACAGGGAAGTGGGGTGGTGCAACCCTCCAAACAGTAAAAACCTAGTAGAAGAAAAAGCATAAGTAATACAATTCACTTGTTTAATAATTAAAACCATTAAGATATAATAAAAAAAAAATGCAATTTTGAAGATTTAAAACATCATTGTATTACTATAAAGTGAAAAAAAAAACATTCAGTTTTGTGGTAATGAAAATCATTATTGAAAATCAATGACAAAAGTAAAACAATTGTCGTTAAAATAACGTCAATGCAAAATATACATGAAGACTTAATTTACTTTATGAAATACATTTTAATTTGGGGAGAAATATGACACAGACATTTCTTAACAGTCAAGAAAATATCTTGGTCATATTTCACTCCAAAATCAAAAGAAAAAATGTAGAAATTATGTGGCTTATTATTATTATTATTATTATTATTTTAGGACCATTAAGATTTAAAACATTTAAATACTCTGATTTTAATTAAAAAAAAAATTAGGGAAAATTTTGCTAAATGTAGATAGTAAAATGTAGATGTATGCTTACATTTTGTTAAATGTAGATGTAAGCTTAATTTTCTGAAAAATATTTCCTTTTTTAATGAATTTGGAAAGAAATATGATCCAGACATTTCTTGTTAAGAAAATTTCTGGGTCCGAAATATAATGCAAAGTTTAGTCAATACAAAATATAAATGTAGAATTTATTTTCTTAATTTTTTCTTTATGATTTTGCGGTGAAATATGACCCAGACATTTCTTAACAGGTTTTGAGAGACTCATCCATATACTATTTACCAGGTGGGCAAGGTTGACAGGAAGGCTGTAATGGCAGAGGCTGATAAGTACCAGGCAGACAGATGGCAGGCTGGATGCTACCATACGGACACGAGTGACCAGACGGACACTGACGGTCTGAACAGACAGATCATAAAGGTAAGAGACTAGCAGTATATAAATAGATGATGTCTAGACATCTCATGGCAACAGTAGTAAATAATTCAGACAGCACTAGGGCAACCCTGTAGAGATGCCATGGTTAGTCACGAAGATAAATGGCAGGAGGAAGTAGACACTGTCTCTCTCCATTTATGAAACCCGCTCAGTGCTCTGTACATCTAGTACCCCAGTTTAACTGATGCCCAGAGGACAATATGGATTTCTGCCTCGTCAGTATTACATCCTACCGGATTGATGTCCTGTTACAGAACCTGCTGGACAGAAACTGCCCTCAGGACAGCGGAGCTCTGCAGAGCTCTGACCCCAGTCTGGACAGTACAGTCCAGGGGTACATGGATGACAGTCTGTCTCAGATACAGCACCACGGTGGCTCAGGAAAGAGCCTGTAATACAGAACAATCAGAGATTATTTGGTTAAATGGCTATGAGAAACAGACACAAGATTATCTTTAAACATTAACATAATACTGTGAGGCTGAATGTTAGTTATACTTCTGTAAATCAAACTGGAGGTGACACAGTAATATCTCTTCAAAACATTACAAGATTTACTACATAGCCCAAGGAATAGTCCAAGGAAAAGTGAAATGTCTAAATAATGTCTTCTTTTATTCACCCTCATGTCTTTCAAACCTGTATGAGTTTCTTTTTTCAGTGTAAACAAAAGGAGATGTTTTGAATTATACTAAAGTAAATTTGGGGTTGTTGAAACTGTTTTCTAACTGTATTTTATTATATTTTAAAATGTAATTTATTCCTGTGATGGCAAAGCTGAATTTAAGCAGCCATTACTCCAGTCTTCAGTGTCACAGGATCCTTCAGAAATCATTCTTATATGCTGATTTGGTGCTCAAGAAACATTTCCTATTATTATCAATGTTGAAAACAGTTGTGCTGTTTATTTGTGGAAACCTAAATTAATTTCTTAAAAAAAAAAAAATACTGATCTTACTGTAAGTAATTCTTACAGTAGAGTATTTTCAAGCTCCAAAAAGCACAATAAAACTAGTACATACTGTACTACCTGTGTGCTATATTCCAAATCCTCTGATGTCATATGATAGATTTGTGTGAAAAACAGACCATAATCTAGGTCAGGGGTAGGCAAGTTCGGTCCTAGAGAGCCGCAGTCCTGCAGAGTTCAGCTCCAACCCTGAAAACAAAACTCACCTGCCTATAGCCTTAGTAATCCTGAAGACATTGATTAGCTTGTTCAGGTGTGTTTGATTAGGGTTGGAGCTGAACTCTGCAGGACTGCGGCTCTCTAGGACCGAACTTGCCTACCCCTGATCTAGGTCATTATTCACTGAAGATCATTCTGCTACACATCTCCTTTATTGTCTTATAAAAGAAAGATAACCATGCAGGTTTGAAATGACATGAGGGTTAGTAAATGGTGTCAGAATTTTTATTTTTTGGTAAATATTTGGTTCAAACTCTACCTGGTGGGCAGGGTTCTGGTTGTGCACTGCCAATTGGGCAATAGTGCCCTGCAGGACAGACATTCCCAATGAACTGAATCTGAGAAAAGACCTCTTCCATTGTACGAGCCCCAGGTTCTTCACAATCAAAAAAAAAACATTCAATTCATTACCGTTACACTGCTTGTACTTATTGCCATGGTCAAAAACCACAGTAGGTGGAGAAAATGACCTGTGCTCTTGTAATACTGAGGCGTAGAGGTGTGTGATCCTTGAATACAGTAGTATCCCGGACTACAGGGCCCAGAGGGTAAACTCAGCCCAGGTTCCGCACAGTATTGTCCTGGTGTGCACGACTGACACATCTCTAAAGATGCTGCACCTATTCAAACACCCACAATGTTAGTTTCATTCATCCGTATTTAACAGCGTGACTATGCTACATATGCTGGAATAAGACCTTCTAATGAGCCAAATGTGCCCAGAGGACAGGGCTCCATATGGCTGGCACCCGCTGGGCAATAGAAACCAGCTGTGCATCTGCCTCCCGTGGAATCTCCAACTGGCTCTGAGAGCGAGGCACCTTGGTTGCACACATAACTGCAAAATCCGAGAGATTAGCATGAGAAAACAGGCCTATATTATTCAACAGGACATTTGAGTAGACTTTGGGGGAGCTGAGCTGGCTAATACGTTCACTCACCCTGGAGAACAGTTGCCCGTAGGGGTGTTCAGCCCAGAGGAGCTGCAGTATTTACCAGGGGGGCAGGAGATACACTGATCCTTGCTGGACTGGCCTAACTGACCATTAAAACTGCCCACAGGGCAGGGGAAGCTCACTCCGGACTCTGAGCCTGTTTAGAATACAAAGTATACAGTAAAAAGAGGGGTTAAGTGTCCTCATCTTGCACTCACAGTAATTTTGCCAGTACCTGGAGGGCAGTAATATCCCCTAGGACAGGGCATAGGTATAGAAGTTCCACCTGTTACTGTGTCTGAACCGGCACAAAAATACCCAGCCGGACACACAGAACATTCTGCCTATGGATATAAAGTAGATACAGTATTTATCTTTAAGTTTTCATAGTGGTTTTTTTTATTATAGATTTTATAGTTTTACTTGCCCCAGACTCTTAAATGATGAAATCCCATAATAAAAATATGAATCATTACATTTTTAAAACTATGTTGATTTAAACAAAGTGAAATAATAATTGACTATTTGAATATGTATTGTGTGAAAATTATTTATAGCATTTTTTTTTATATATTACAGCTGTACCACAGCTTTGGAATCACTCAAATAATAAAATAATAAATGTTGTTTTTTTAATGGTATTATCAAGAACTTGTTTACTTGTTTACAAAGAAGAAAAGTGACAGTAAAGATAATGATCAAGAAAATATGAGACATGTGTTAAACAAAGAAAAATCAAGGTAAATATCACACGTAATATGAATATTTTAATTGTGCATAATTTCCAATTAAGCTGTCATTTTTTTTTCAAATTATGAAAAAATTATTTAATTGTGTGAATTTGGATATATACCATGGTAGAAAATACACTATGAAATTAATATTTATTTCCTTAAAAAATTGCTAAAAATGTATTCTCCATAAACATAATTTTTACCCCAGAATGCTCATTTCAGATGTGCTGGAAATCGTTGTTAATTTAGTATTATTTATTTACTATTATAGTATTTATTAATGTTTTGAATTTGCTTTTATTTATTTATTTTTTTTAATTTTACTTTAAGTTTTAGTAATTTTGTTATGTGCTTTTGTCAATTGTATTATTTTTATTTAGCTTTAATTTATTTATATTTTTATTTTAGTTGTAGAAATTGTAATTTTTTACTTATTTTAAAACTTACTATCTTAAATTATATTTTTATGCTTTTCAACTTTGTATTTTTAGATTTTTAATAGTTTTAGTTCAACAATAACTGGAATTACGAAGGAACGCCTTTTATGTTACCAATTTCAACAGGGTGTTAAACAATCATGCCTCGCTCTCAACTGACCTGCCCCTGGAGGTTCTGGTACGTCCCAAGCGGACAGGGGATCTGGGCAGGGCTGCCAGGTGGACACATATGTCCAGGTGAGCAGATGAAGTGGGCAGGCTGGCTGGAATTTTGACCCTGTGGGCAGTAGTAGCCCATCTGGCACACATGAGAAGGGGAGGAGAGCCCCCTACTGGAACAAGCAAATCCTACAAAGAAAATGTCCACAAATCAGTAGAGACCAAATGATCTAAAAAGTGAAGTCTAAAGTCTCCAAAAGAGCAGCACTGACCTGGAGGGCAAGGCAGACAGTCAGACAGCTTAGTGTTCCTGCTGCTGTTGCTGTAGTGGCCTGCTGGACAAGGCTCGGGGGACGAGGACCTTATGGGACAGTAGTGTCCTTGAGGACATCTACCACCTGTTCCTCCATCCAAAGGTGTGGGGGACATGGCTCCTGAGAGACAAAAGTGTCCTGCTGCGCACAGTCCAGACACATAACTCTGTCCAGGAGACTTGCAGAAGAAACCTGCCGAGTGGAAAGTTTGTGGGACATTTCTCAGCCAAGTTTTGCTGAAAGCACATGGGGCTGTGACTGAAAATGGTGCGACTCGAATGATTCGAAGAAATAGGGCAGCATCACCCTCTGAGAATAAGAGATGCATAACACTGAGAAATGACTTGATAGGCGTTCAGTCACTTGTAGAAATGGTACCTGGAGGGCAGGGTAAACAGTCTTCACGGCTGGTCATCCTTGTATGGGGATTAATAGTCCCTGCTGGACAGGGGTGCTGATTTTGTAGATGTGTGCCCGTAGGGCAATAACGGCCCATTGGGCATTCAATGCCCTCAAAAGAGGAACCATTGGCAGGACAGTAGTAACTGAAATGTAGTAGTAAGTGAAAAGATTAATGATGCTAGTGATGTGAAATTATTATTTTTACTGTACAGTGGATCATTTTATATCATTATTTGTGCCACTAGCACCACCTAACAGAATGCAAAATTAATGATTAGTTAAGATAGCACCGCCCCCAAACAGTGCCCGCCCACTTTTATTTATATTTTTTATTTTAAAAATGTCTTTGTTAAAGAGCCATCAACCAAATAAACCAGTTTTGCGATGAATCACAACATTACAACCTTTGATTTGAAGTAAAAAAATAAAATAAAATAAAATAAATAAAAAAACAGACAAAAAGACAAAGGTACAAGACTGTGTACTTAACTTAAATCAGGGAAAGAACTACAGTACAATCCCATGAAGCATTGCAAATGACAATCAAACTAAAAATGATTGAGAAATATAAAACTATTGATTAGTGTAAGGAGACTGACTCTATTTTATGTCATCTGCAATGCTTCATGGGAGTGGGAAGAGCTCTTTTGGCATATTTTGCTAGTCACCATTCTCTTATTGGTAGCGATTTCTTTGCAGAATCATGGGTAATGTAGTTTTTACCAGGAATTCCGCTGTTAGACACAACTATTAAATATGTTGAAATAATACAGGCTGATGGCTTCAACAAAAGCATATACCATCGATTAACAACCTCGTAGCTCACAGTCTACCTTTAAAGGTTCAAGAAAATGAATGGGATTTTTACTTCTGGAAACCACCTGTTGCACTCTATTGTTACTGTTACTGTGTCAGGTTTGTTGTGATGTTTTAAAAGCACCACAGAGTTTTGGGAGCATTAACGTGTAATTGTCGTACTTCTAGCTGGCTCTGCACAACCTGGGATAGCAGAAAGTATTTAACATGAAAACAATGATACACTTCACCTTTAAATGTTAAACATTCTTGTCTATATGTATGTGTATCTACCCCTGGGGACACAGGTTGCAGCTGGCCTGTCTCTCTCTACTGCTGAAGGATCCATCTGGACAGACTTGAGGAGTGCCTGAGCCTCTAGAGCAAAAATAACCTGTGCGGGAGCGGAAAACAGGATGAGGTGGGCCGGTTTGAGGGGAAGGTGGGTGTTTTAATCTGTGTTGAATTGGGGGATCTGTCAATTACCTGTCGGACACGGTCCTCCTCTGTGATCGTTGATTGGGCTGTTGGGGAGTACGGCTCCCTGTTTGCAGTAAAAACCTTCCCAGCATTCTCCACTGGGTGAAGTCAGCCCAGATATGTCACAATAATGTCCAGCAGGACATGACAAACACTCTTCCTGTAAGAAAACGGTATTCATGGTCATAACAGAAGTGACTGCTGGCAATTTGACTTGTGTGATCTTATGTTGTTGCACTTTTAATATACATAGAGAAATTCTTCTTACCATTTTGACCAGTTTGGCTTTGTTACTGAAAGTGCCTTCTGGACAAGGATGAGGTTGAGCAGTGCCTTGTGGGCAAAAGTGACCCGCAGGACATGGTCCTCCTCCTTCTTGGAAAAAAACATTTGTTTTTTAATTATTAAAATGTCTATCTATCTATCTATCTATCTATCTATCTATCTATCTATCTATCTATCTATCTATCTATCTTGTCTTATCAACATTTATCATAAAAATTTTTCATCATTTATTCCATAATATACATACTTATATACATACATATATGGGTCAAAGACATTAAGATGTCCGCATCAAAAGATATTTACAAAAGTGATTTTATGTCCATAGAAAGCACATTAAATGCAAGTAAACTGTCTACTTTTAAGGTTTCAAATAAGTTTTTGGAGAATATAATGTCAAAATTTGGTTGAAATAATGTTACATTGTCATTCAGTGTAACACAGTATTTATGTAAAAATTCAAACAACATGCTTATTCTGATGTGTACATATTAAAATATATAAAAGAATAAGGGAGCACATTAAATTTGATTGTGTTAAATGAGTAAAAAATTCTTACTGACAAATGGGCAAAACCTAGGATAGTGGCAAATTTAAAAAATGTAAAATTACAACTAATTAGTATTTGGGGTGAAAGTAATTAATCTTTTAATATGTCATAAACTGATTTTTGTTGTAAATATGCCTGACAAGATTGTTACACTTAATGACATTTTAGTGGGTCTCTTCTGTAAATCAGGGAAAAATGTAGGATATTTATTTTTTGCTCAGAAAAACAAAAACAAAATTGCAATTAAATTAAACAGAACATTTTTAAATTTTTTGGGGGGAAAACAACAATTTAAAAAAGTATTACACTTATTGTTTTTATGCTTAAACCCTTATATATATATATAGTATTTGCATCTTAGTGCTTCCATCCAGAATTTTATATACAATATCTCCAATTTCTATCTTCAAAATTCTCTGAAAATCCTGTGGATGGAAAACCAGCTACAGTTACCTGCAGACTGAGTGTGAGGTTGAGGTGAGCTGTTCCCATGTGCGCAGTAATATCCCTCAGAGCATTTTCCTGTTACAGAGGTGGAGTTCTGAAGTGAGCAGTAGTGTCCTCCATCACATTCCCTACACTCAGAGAGGACACTCAAACCAGAGTCAGGACTGTATGTCCCTGCTGGACAAGGCCTCCAGTCATACCCTGTGCCTTCAGGACAGTAGAAACCTAAAGGGTAGACACATAACAGCTTAAATATTATTGCTGAATTTGGGTGAAATCAGTCAGCATGTTCATGTAATGTGTCTCTCCACTGTGTGGTGCTGTTTGCAATTTAATTGAGTTTCTTGAACCTGTCATATATTTAGGTAGTAATTAATTTACACTACTTTCAAAGTTTTTATTTGATATATTAAAAATAATATGTAATTCTATTTGAATTATTATTTGATCTGATTGCCAAGTTTATACATCATATCAATATAACAAAAAAGTTCAAGAAGTTCAAAAGTTCGACATCACATGCTGGCACATCTAATTAAACAGATATAGATAAACATAGCATGAATTCATTTATTTTATGCATTAAAAATAAATATGTGATTTTATTTGAATTATTATTTGATCTGATTGCTAAGTTATTTTTACAAAATTTCAAAAATTGCACAATAACAAATTTTCCAAAATGGATGCCTTTCACAGAATTAAATATGCAGTGGGTAAAAGTAGTACACTACTGTTTAAAATATGAACAGTTGCATAATGCATACTGTTTGACATACTTTTTTTTATTGTAGGCAGTATATAGAGTGCAGCATCGAGTAACCAGTACACTAGTACTCCATTCCGAAGATAACCAACGAAAGACCAAAGCACCAACCATCTGGGCACAGCAGCCGGGCTCCATCCACACAGTACCAGCCAGCTGTGCAGGGCCAGCACTGAGAGGCCTGAGTGACGGTTACAAAAGTCCCAGGATCACATGGCACAGGGCGAGTGGTTCCTGGAGGACAGTAATGACCCTCTGGGCAGATGTGGCCAGAGACTCCATCAATAGGAGTAGGAGTCTCAGCTTTCTCGGCACAATAAAACCTTTCAGGGACATATGATGCCATAGGTTAAACCAGTAATCAGTATTGCAGTTACAGTGTATGTATTACTTGGCACATACCCAACAGAGCAGAGTCCACTGGGTTCAGTCAGACCAGTAGAGGCACAGTAAAACCCTCCAGGACATGACTGGCACTCCTCAGCACTCCTTAGTCCTGTACTGTTAGACCACATTCCCACCGGACAGGCCACAGGTCTGGCAGTGCCTATAGTAACAGACAGAGACCTTCAAAACACTTTTAAGAATGAAATCAAATAAGTATTATTACATCAGAATAACATGTTCAAAAATTCTACATCACATGCTACATCACATAATTAAACAGAATTAAATAAACAGCAGAGAATGTATATATATATATATAAATTACTGAAATACCTTTTGGACAATAGTAACCAACTGGACAAACAGACCCTGTAGGACCATCCATAGGACTGGGTGAATGGGAGCCCTCTCTACACCAGAAACCAGCCAAACACAGTCCTACAAACAATCATTCGAACACAGGACTTGTAAAGCAAAACTACTGTATAGGGCATGTGTGATAATATCACAATTCAGACTTTTTATTGAAATGTCATCAGTCTCACCTGTAGGTTCTTCAAGTCCAGCATCTGGACAGTAATGTCCTGATGGACACAATAGACAGCCGTTTTGGCTGTCCATGAGCTCACGAGGGTTATAGGTGCCAGCAAGGCATGGAAATTGTTCAGCATAGCCTGTTCCTTTAGGACAGTAATGTCCCTTCGGACAAGGCTGCAGGACAGACATATTTGCAGCCCCAAATGTCTCATCGCAATAAAACCCTGGTGTAGGAGAAACATAAAAAATAGGATACAAGCTTCAGTACGTTTTTCAGAAATAGAAATGTGGGAGTGTGTCACACAGTTTGCTTTAGATGGCTGCAGCTTGCCTGATTCACAGATTGTACAGTTCGCCTGCTTCTGCTTGTCCTGATATGTCCCAGTTGGACAAAGAATTGGGACAGGGCTACCTGGGGGACAGTAATGACCGACCAGACACGGCAAAGCTAGGTCATCTGTCTGACCAGGCGGGCACCAGTAACCTACCAAAAAAAAAGGACAAGGACAAGACGTAGAAATTGTTTAAATGCCACTTTACTAGTCTGGGTTTTGCACAGTGATGGTCTGTGCTGTTCTCACCCTGACTGCAGGGTGCAGTAGGAGCCCGAAGGCCTGGGGTAGCACAGTAGTAACTCGCTCTACAGGGCTGACACTCATCCTTGCTCACGAGGCCCGCTGCTGGGGAGAAAGTCCCCGCTGGACATGGCTGTGGTGCACTAGAGCCCTCGTCTGGGGGAAAACGATAGCTATTTATAACTACAATAAATTCGACTGAGGCTGGTTTTAAATCAGCTACATCTGAATGACCCATTAATACATAATGGGTAACATAATTACCACAGTAAGTTCCTGGAGGGCAGATGTTGCCTGTGACGCCATCTGTAGGCCTGGATGAAGTGGCTTCCTTTGTGCAGTAATATCCAGGAGAGCACGGCCCACTCGGCAGGGCCAGGCC
Organism: Sinocyclocheilus anshuiensis; assembly: GCF_001515605.1. NCBI lineage: Eukaryota > Metazoa > Chordata > Actinopteri > Cypriniformes > Cyprinidae > Sinocyclocheilus > Sinocyclocheilus anshuiensis. The sequence goes on along the minus strand of NW_015549566.1, from coordinate 419,450 downwards.
TGTTTCAAAAGGTCAGGTATAAACAGACCATTTTGCAAATGCACACAGGGAAGTCATAGCTTTGTATCAGCTGATTACGCACCGGTTGCATTGCAGAAAGCTCCTGGAGGACAAGACAGAGGCTCAGAGGTCCCAGCAGGACAGTAAAACCCCTCCTGGCATCTGCCCCCAGTGGAGGAAGCAGGGCATAGGCAGTTAGCGTTAGTGTAGTTGTCCAGGTCAAAGGGCTGAGCATTCCAGGCAGCAGATACACAGAACCATCCTGTGTGATGATTTCATTGGTTGAAACTCAAATTGGGTTCAACATTTAGTTGAAATATTGATTGTTTCACTCAGGTGATGCACTCACCAGCTTTACATTTCCCAGACACAGCGGACAGGTGCTCTTTCTCACAATAGTGGCCTGGAGGACAAGGCAGGCAGCTGTCCAGGCTGTGGGTCATCGGCTCAGGGTTGTAATAGCCTCGTGGGCAGGGGAACTGGGTGGCATGCTTTGTTCCTGTAAATAAAGATCAGCACTGCATATTACTGAGGTGTTAATTCTTTAAAGAAATATATATTATTTTATGAAAATTATACATTGTCTAGTGCCACTAGCAGATTTTTTTTTATAGTTTAGAGCATAGCTAAAAATCTGCCAGTACAGTTCACAACACAAAAAACACAAAACACTTTAATACATGTATATGCTCTCTGAAAATAAGTCTTAACATTAGAGATCCACTGATATTAAAATTCTGACCGATATTGATAAGCCAACAATTATTTTCATGTTATGGTCGATATTAAAATGTATACTATTTAGTAGAAATAAATTATAAATAAAGGCATCACAACATTATAATGTACAGAATGAAAACCACAAAACTTTTTTTTTTGCATTATTAGGTATTTTAATGTAGAAATACACTGCCATTAAAAACTTGGGGTCTGTAAACCTTTTCAATGTTTTTGAAAAAAGTATCTTGTGTTCACTGCATTTTCTAAGTTGAAAATACAGTAAAAAAAAAAAGAAAAGAAAAAAGAGTCATATTAAGAATTATTAAGGATATTTTTACTAAAACCCTGACAGAAATATAGATTATGAAATTATTGTTCTGCACTACAGACACAGAAAGCAACACAAAACAATAATAAACCGTCTCCTAACTAAAATCTGCCAATAAATAAAAATAAAAAAAAACTTGAAGATATTATATGTATCCTGTTTTATGAATGTTTAGGGAAAAAACAGATTAAGAAAATTATTTTTTGTAGCACAGATACAGAAAGCAAGACAAAACAAAAATAAAAAATGTACTAACTAAATAAATAAAATAAAATAAAAAAAACACAATTCATATCTTACATGATTTTGCTTCTTAAGTAGACTTATCTTATAAAAGCACAACAAAAACACAAATTATACAAATTTAATCTATTATACAAATCAAGTTTTTATTTTTATTTTTTTTGCCCTACAGATACAGAAAACAAAGCAAAAATAATAAACTAAATAAAATTTGGAAAAAAATAAAACCACTTAATTCAAAGATACCTTATTTTACACGGTTTTGCTTCTTCAGTAGATTTATCTATGTTTTGGGATGTGTAGAAAAAAAACAAAATACAGTTTAAGAATTATTATTATTATTATTATTATTATTATTATTATTATTATTATCTAATATGCTGATTTGCTGCTCAATATACATTTCTTATTTTTATCAATGTTAAAAACAGTTATGCTGCTTAATATTTTTGTGGAAACTGATTCTTTGAAAAAATAAAGTTCAAAAGAATTTAAAAGAGTTTATTTGTACATTTTGAAACTGACATTTTTTGTACTAATGTAAAATTCTTTACTGTCACTTTTGATAAATTTAATGCATCCTTGCTGAATAAATGTATTAATTTCTTTAAAAAATATTACTGACACCAAAACGTCTGAATGATAGTATAGTTAAATAATCTTGTGGCAATATAATAATCCAATATACATACCAATTTAAAAAAAAAAAAAAAAACCTTTATGGTACCAATAAAGCACCAATATATTGTGCAATTATATTTTTGTTATCTTAGAAAATTCACTTTTTTGGTGAATTTATCTTATTTTAACAACATACATTTTTATTGTACTAATACTCATTAGAATATTATTTTCTTGTGTTGTATGCACTACTTTTATTTTTCTATTTTTGTTTTCCCCATTCATATTTCATTCTATCTCTTACCATCAGGGCAATAGAATCCAGGAGGACAGGGGTACAGAGTATATTTGCTGGTACTCTCTGGGCAATAGTATCCAGCATGGCACGGACTGCACTTAATCTGTCCTGTCAGGTTGGTATAGGTGCCCGCAGGGCAGGGAACAGGCACAGCACTGCCAGCGGCGCAGAAGTGCGCTTGAGGACAGAGACCACCTTCAGAATCAGAACCTGTATAAACCATAACACCACAGCCAATAGTGGAATACAAACACACAATGAGCTAATGATGCCATCAAGTTAACAAACATAGTTAAATGGTCGCACCTGTGGATGATGATGCCCCAGCAGGACAGTAGAATCCCTCCTGGCAGGGTCCGGATGGTCTACTCAAGCCCACTGAACCACAGAATTGCCCAGCAGGACACAAAGAGCACCCTGTGTTCTCAGTGACATACAGTCTATAAAGACAAAAAAAAGAAATCTGTTCATCTTTTCGTTCACTCATCTTGATTTGGTAGGACCAATTGACCCTGTGAGTTACAGTACCTGTTTGAAAAAGTGCCAAGCGGGCAGGGTAAAGGAAGGCTGGTGCCTTCAGGACAGTAATGACCTACAGGACACGGCCCACCCACCCCTGTGCTAATATTCGCATCAGGATTCTTGAAGTTTATGCCTGCAAAAGTCACATGAACCACATCTGCTTAGACGCCATGATCCAAATCAACAGAATGAAGATGATAATTATTAAAAAGACAAATGTCACTGTAATCAGACATACCTGCGAAGCAAAAATACCCAGCCTGGCAGGGACTAGTAGGTTCAACCAGTCCCCAATCTTCACAGTACATTCCTTAAAATGATAGGTGGGTATGATGAACATAAAACTACACCAATGCTATTAAAACTGCCAAAGGTGTAAGTAAAGCAGGGGCACTGCTCTCACCAGCTGAGCACAGTAAACACTGCTCTACTTGGCTTTGTCCTGCTTTGGGGCTGTATGTGCCTGGAGGGCAGGGGAGGATGTCCTCCACTGTGCCCCCCAGGCAGTAATGTCCCTCTGGACACAACTGGAGCTCCTCCCCCTCCAGACACAGCCATCCAGTGGGACAGTCACTGCATTCTGCAGCACCTGCATTCACACACATTAACAATACACTGATCACAACTTACTTTATTATGCTTTGAGTTGACATTGTGAATGACTTGATGTGTATGAGCTGAAGGCAAAGAACAGACAAGATGCAGAGAGTTGTTTATGACAAATGTAATTATAAATAGCAATATGATTCAGAATTTGCATATTTATACTAAGTATGAAAAGTATGCACCACACTGGACACATTTTGGTCACATTATAGCATCATAAAATTACCAAAAAAAAAAATGCTTAAAACCCAATCTTAAAAAAGAAGTGCACAAACTAATCATCTAGCATAACTAGAGTATTAGGCTAGAGTATTAACAAAAATAGCATACTTTGATGCATGCTTCAAAAATCGAGGCTCTTTTGACGAGTGCTATTTAGCATTATTTATATACTATTCGAGTATTTATTAACATTTTGAGTTTATTTTTATTTTTATATTTTTCAATTTTTTAATTTTAATTCTTGTTTAAGATTCATTCATTTTTTTTATGTGCTTTGGTAATTTTTACTAAATTTATTAATTTTGTCTATTTATCTTCTTTTTTTATTTCAGTTTTAATCGTTTTAATATTTAAACTTATTTTGTTTCTGTTAGTTGCTGAGGCAAACTTTTTGTTTAAATCATAAAGCATGCATGGATGGATGCAAAATTAAATAATCAAGGCTCTTTTGACATATCATTTTTAATATACTACAACATTAATCCTAATCATCTATAAAGCTATATAGAATGTGTAATAAGAAAATTGGAATTCAGAATTTTACAAACTGCACTAAAATTATGCCATTAAAAAAATGTTTGATGTTTTAAGTCTGATAGAACTCGGGATATAAGCTCTGGATATTCAGGTACAGGAAAATGTAAAGTATACCTAAATGTAAAGTATACCTACCTGTGCTATTTGAATGCATTCCATCAGGGCAGTGCAGAGGGGAAGTGCACCCCTGTGGACAGTAATACCGTGTCGGACACCTGTTTCCTGTTACCCCATCATCAGGCATGGCAGTTTTAGCACCACCCACACAATAAAACCCTGTATGAGAAAAAAGTGGAGAACTCCAGTCAATTTTAAAAGCAAGAGTCAATCTGGAGGAATTTGAGATTATGCAAATTTGTACCTGGAGCACATATTCCAGTGGGCTGACTGAGGCCTGAGCTGTTGCAGAATAATCCAGTGGGGCAGAGCCAACAGGACGACAAAGTCTGGGCCCCCAGTGCATTACTCCAGGTTCCAGGAGGACAGGGGTACTCATGAGGGTGTCTGGTGCCTGCTGGACAGTAATAACCCATGGGGCATATGTCACCATATCTGGAGCTAATCTGTAAAAAAAAAAATGAATGAATGAATGAATATATCTTTCAGTTTGGATTAAATCCCACTGATCAACATGTGATGAACAGTATGCTGTTACCGGAGTGGCAACATGAGATCCACCAGTGCAGTAAAAACCAGGCTCACAGGGTCCCTGAGGAGCAGTCAGTCCAGGAGAGTGGCAATACTGACCAGCATCACATGGGCCGCAGTGGTGCAGATCCTCTGCCCCTGTACTTGCCATGTATGTACCCTTCATATGAAAACAAAAAGTCAAATGAGGAAATCCAATGAACATACACTACCATTCAAAGGTTTGCGGTCAATAGGTCTTTTTGAGAAAGAAATTAATACTTTTATTCAGCAGTGACACATTAAATTGATCAACAGTGACAGTAAAGACATTTAGAATGTTACAAAAGGTTAGAAATGCTGTTCTTTTAAACGTTCTATTCAACAAAGAATCCTGAAAAAAGTATCACGATTTCCACAAAAATATTAAGCAGCACAACTGTTTTCAACATTAATGATAATAAGAAATGTTTCTTGAGAACCAAATCATCATATTACCATCATTTATGAAGGATCATGTGACACCATGACTGCTGAAAATTCTACTTTGCCATCACAGGAATAAATTACATTTTAAAAATATCAAATAGAAACAGGTATTTTAAATTGTAATAATATTTCACAATTTTACTTTTTAACTGTATTTTTGATCAAATAAATACAGCCTTGGTGAGCAGAAGAAACTTCTTTCAAAAAATAAAAAATAATTTTTGAACAGTAGTGTATAGATGGAAAATGATGTTTCATACTCACAGGGGGACATGGGTGAGCAATTAGGGATCCAGCAGGGCAGAAGTGTCCAGGTGGGCACAGGGGCTGCTGGGATAGGCCTGACTTGTTGCACAGTCTTCCTGATTGGCATTCAATGCATGAGTTGTAGCCTCTTCCCTGATGAAAAATTTAATTGAAATTTAATCAAATTAATTAAACGAATACAATACAATGAAAATGTTACTTAGTGTAAATGCTCTAAAGGTGTGACTTACTGGTTGAAAAGTTCCCAATGGGCACGGTTCAGCCCTCACAGCTCCTTTCAAAGAGTAGTGTCCCTCCTCAGCTTCATGCTGGACTGGTGTGGCTGAACCCCTGGTGCAGTAATACCCCGCAAAGCATGGACCAGAAGGGGATGTAGAGTTTGTTCCTAAACAATAATAACTGAGAGAACAACAACAAAAAACATAAGGTCTGGAATTTAAGATTTTAAATTAAAGGGATAGTTCACACAAAGATGTCAATTCTGTCATCATTTACTCAGCTGTAGTTTCAAACCTATATGACTATCTTCTGCGGTGCATAAAATATATTTTAAAAAATGTCTCTTTTTATTGTCAATTCAGTGGAAGTCAATGGCAACCAAAACAGTTTGGTTGCTAGCATTCTTCAAGATATCTTCTTTTATGTTCCACAGAAGAAATACATTTTTTCTCTTGAAGTCATACCCTGAAGGACAGTGAACACACTGTCCTGCATGTTGGAGACCCGTGCTGTTACTGTAGGTTCCTGAAGGGCAGGGCTGTGGATGAACTGAGCCCGGTGGGCAGAAACTGCCAGCAGGACACACACCACCTTCATGACCATCAGGAGGAACCTGTCAAGGCAAGAAAGTCTGATTATTAAAAATTAATCATTCAAGGCAAAGTTAAAGGATAAATGAAAAGTTTTTGTGTAATAATCTTACTGGATTCGTAGACCCCTGTCTACAATAGAATCCTCCTTCACAGTCCCCTGTGGGCTCAGATTTGCCCAAACCGGTGCAATATTTCCCCCCACTACATGGGGTGCACTGTGATGCTTCACTCAGGGCTGACCAGGATCCAAATGTGCCCTCTTCACACGGCTCTGGGGCTGAGCTCCCTTCAGTACAGTAGAAACCCTGACATTTAAAGCAAAAAAAAAAAAAAAGCATTTTATATACATTGCATCAAAAGTTCGGGGTCTGTAAGTTTTTTAATATTTTACTACCAGTCAAAGGTCTGGGGTCTGTAAGATCAAAAAAAAAAAATCCAGTATTCAGTGTCACATGATCCTTCAGAAATCATTCCAATATGCTGATTTGGTGCTCAAGCAACATTTCTTCTTTTATTTATTTATTTATTTTATTTTTTTGTGCTGCTTAATGTTTTTCTTGTACAAACTATGATATATATTTTTAGGAATCTTTGATAAATAGAAAGTTAAAATAACAGCATTTATTTAAAATAAAATATTTAGTGCCCGTGCTGAATACAATTATTAATTTCTTTCAGAAAAAAGACTCTTACAGGCCCCAAACATTTGTGCGGTTGTGTATTAGACACAGTGAAGAAAAATGTTATGGCATGCTAACATTCTTAGTCATATTTACCTGTGGACAGACTATAGGAGTGTGTGTGGCCAGAGTAGGACAGTAGTGACCAGGAGGACATTCCACACAAGCGTCTCCTCCATGTCCATACGAGTCATTCCTGAAGAAGCCAGACTGGCACGGAAATGAGTTTGGATGTCCGGTACCAGGAGGACAGAAGTATCCATTAGGACAGTTTCCTGTCTGAATGGAAAAATAAACAAGTCAAAGAGAAAGTGCACCCAAAAGCTGATCTTTTTCATGCAATGAAAGTGGATGGGGACCTAACACAGCTGTGGTCACCATTCATTACACTGCATGCATTACATTGTATTTTTTTTGGTGGTGGTGGTGGTGGGGGGTGGGGGTTGGAATTATTCCTTTAATAGGCTAAATAATCACCAGACAGTTTTAAACAGCTGAAACAAAAACTACAGGGGGGCATACTGGTTCAATAATGGGCTCTTCCTGGGGATTCTCTATGTAGCAGTATTTGCCCTCTGGACACTTTGTGCAGTCTGAAGGGTCACGTAGTCCTGGCTTTCGACTGTAGGTTCCTTTGGGGCACGGAACAGGATTAGGATTCTGAGTAGGGCATAAATAATAGAAAAGAAAATAATTGCTATGTTTCGTGCCATTGATCATCTGACATGATGATCAATGATGTTCGTAATGTTTCTGACCCTTGAAATGATACTTACAACACTTCCACCGGGACAGTAAAAGCCTTTTGGGCAGAATACTGCAGAGCGCTGGGGTTCTCGATCCAGGCCCTGTGAGCAGAGGAAACCTGGGGGGCAGACCATTACTCTGAGCATGGCCTCCTCACTGGTGGTCTCATTGCTGCAGTAGTGACCCGGCAAACATGGCTGACACTCCACTGATCCCTCATCCTAACGAAAAAGAGCAAGACAGAGAGCCGGAAGAGAGGGAGACAGATAAATGAAATGGTGAATTCATTTATTACAATGGTACAACATGCATTAGAGTAGAATTAGCTATCCGGCTTACAGAATAACTTCCTGTTCCACAAACGTTTGGACTGATCGTGGCCAGATGAGGACAGAAGTAGCCAGCAGGACACACAGAACAATCCTCTGCTCTCCGGCCCCCCTTTATCCGACGAAATGTTGCCCTGGACACATAGGAAAAGTCAAATCCACTGAAGTCTTACCTGGTTTTAGTTTTTTAGTTATTTCAGCCACTGGGACTGTTACTCACGGTGGACAGGAAGTGGGTTTGGATGTACCCTCTTTACAGTAATAGCCTTCTGGACAGACCTGACAGTCCTCTTTCCTATCGTTGCCTATCTTTGTGCTGTAGGTGCCTGGAGGGCATGGATGCTGTGAGCCATATAACGTACCTGTAGAGATACACACACATACAGTCTATCTCACCAAATTATTAGTCTGACTGTCTTAAAAAATAGGTTTGACACAGAGATCTTCAACAGGGACTGCAGGAGGTCTGCTAATTATTGTTTGATTGCAAACCACATTGTGTGAGTAAATTAACATTAATGTAAAAAAATAAAAAAGTATAATAATAATAAATTACCATAGTATAATAATTCAAATAAAATTATTATTATTATATTTCTGTTAATGCCAACCAAATATATTACTATAATTAATAATGATATTAAGAATAATTCAATTAATATTAATAATAATATATTTGGTCAAAGTTAAAAGAATTATTATTATTATATTTGTGTTAACATCAACAAAATATGTTAATGTAATTGATGCTAATAATAATAATAATAATAATAATAATAATAATAACAACAACAACAACATTTTGGTTAACTTCTACTAAAGCTAAAGTTCAGCTAAATATTTCATTGTCTCTCACACTTAATTTTTTTTGTTGTTGATAAAATGCTATCCTCATGAACCTTTACATATTCAAATGTAATGTACAGAATACGCATGACTCTGTTCATCAATAATGATTATTTTAATGACTTTGCAATGTGTCCATCATAAAGTATATCAATATGGCACTAAACTGATGTTAGGCCAGACTTAAAATGCCTGTTTGTCTTCAGGGTGGATAAAACATTCAGATGTTTCACACAGCTTTAGTACCGTCAGGACAGTAGTGTCCAGAGTTGCATCTCCCAGAGGGAGCGCCCACTCCTGCTAAACAGTACCAGCCTCTCAGGCACGGCCGGCACTCACGCTCCGACTCCAGTCCACTGCGATCACTCCAGGTACCAGCTGGACACTTGTGCTGAGTGGGAAACATAGTGCCCACAGGACAGTAATGCCCAGGAAAGCAAAAAAGTGGAGGCCTCTGGATGCCACCAGTGCCTGTAAAAGCAGAAATTGTTAAATAGTAATTGAATAAAGGTAAATTAAACTTGCAAAAGCATAAACTATATGGCATTCAACTCTGAAGGTAGTCTGGCACCTCGAAGACAGGCATAATGTGCGGGACACTGCTGGCACTGGGAGAGGTCAGTGAGGTCTGTACGGTTACTAAGGGTACCGGGAGGGCAAGCGTTGGATGGGTCATTTGGTCGGGCAGAACCTGGTGGACACACAAACCTGAAAAAACAAACAAACAAAAAAATACACTTTTTGGCCAGAGAGTGGATGTAAAGTGTGACTTTAGCTAGATGGTCAGATGCCCAAAACCTCTAAAACCAACTAAATGGACCAGCCTGATGAGTCCAGCTTGGGCTGGTTTAAAAAAAATGTTTTCTCATCTGTGAAAGGCACTAACCCTGGCATACAATCCACATCAGGAAACTTCAGTGCAACTTGTGTGCATGCTTTGCCCGGGTAACAAGGCCTGCAGTCTGCCAGTGCATCCTGCCCCTCCAGAGGGTTAAAGGTGCCTGGTTGACAAGGCATTGGGTCACTTGTTCCTTCTGGACAATAAAAGCCTGGTGGACACTTTAAACAGTCCTTTACACCTATGATGAAAATAGAGACAAATATCAACACAATGGTAGATTTATAGGGATGCGCATTAATGAGAATGAAGGTTTTAAGAATGAAATCTTACTCAGTGCCCCCTGATGTGGGGTGAAGGTCCCTTGTGGGCATAAGATCTCACTGAGTGTGCCTGCTGGACAGTACCTCCCACGGGCACAAAGCAAGCCAGGACCCGCAGAACCTACAAATCAAAGAGGGTTTCAAGTTTTCTACACACACACAAAAATTTATAATAAAAGTGTTAAAATAAAAACAAATACTGCATACAAACATCTCTTTAATATGATTGTCTGTTGTTTTAGTATTAAAATCTTAAAATTACAAACATTTATCTACATGTAAGGTCTATTAGTACAACAGTGTTGAATAAACAGAAATGAAGATGTGTTTTAGCTTAAACACAAAGCCATGATGTAAAACGTCACAAACAACTTTTCCATCTTCTCTGCACTCCAGACCCACATCAAACACTCTTACAGCACATCACACTCAGGAAACAGCTGAGGGCAGGAAATGGTTCAACAGCAGTAGATCATGTTGGTATAGGAAAATAAAAGTTGCAGCTTACTGCAATCTTCGCTAAACACAAAAGCATAACATTTAACTATTTAGGTTTCTACAAAAAGAGTATTTCTATAGAAAACCAATCATCTTTCACAGATAATGTCATGACAACGAAAAGCAAAACATAATGTATAATATGCATATGTGTGTGTATGAATGCAATCATGTACTGTACAGTATATGTGTGTTTTGGGTTCATGCCCTAACCTGCGGGACAGAAGCGACCCTCTGCACACCTCTTGCAAGCTGCCCTACTTGTCTGACCCAGTTGTCCTCCTGCAGTTCCAGCAGGGCAAGGTGACCCGTGCGGCACACCCGTGCCTTCCTCACAGTAATACCCTTGTGGGCACAGAAACTGAGAGCTCGGCCTCCGAGAAGTGCCCTCCAAACAGTAAAAACCTAGGAAGAACAAAACAATTCCAGCTATTATCATGTACATTATGATCATACAACATTTAGCTCTGACCCTCGAATTTGATAGGCTGTGTTTGTCTGTTTACACATTCCATACAAAATGTCAGTCTGTGCATTAGTGGTGAGGATTTTAAAGCGAATCTTTCTGCAGGTTACATCATTACACCAGTAGGTGGCGACAAGTGACTGTCTTTATGAGTGAGTCATTAAATCAAACCACAAATTGAATCAAACAACAATGGCAAATTTGTGTGGAAAAACTGTGTGAAAACCCATTGCAAAATCTGCTTGGGGAAATGTTTCACCCTCACGCAAAATTCCTGATCATACAGATTCCTATTGGAATCACTGGATTTTGCCCATGAAATTTTGCAGAGCAATGGTAAATGTGACCACGTGTTTAGTGAAGTTTTTGCACCGATTCCTATTGAAATGACTGGATTTAACTCTCTAAATTTAGCTGAGCATTCGTAAATTTGACTGCATTTTAGCTACCTATATTGTGTTAAAATGCAAGATACTCACTATTAACTTTTTGTTTACTGAACTGTTGTATAAAAGGCATTTCACATTGTGTGCTTTTGCTTTTGTTTCTAATATTTATAGCCCGTTCAGTCAATCAAACCATACTCTTGTTACATTGCTTAAATGTGACATTAGCAAATAGATCAAACATGTAAAATGAATACTGAGATCATTTAACATAAGTAAACCTGTAGGACAATATTTACCTGCAGGACAGATAGCACAGTCCCTTTCTCTCTGCAGCCCCTCCTTTGGTCCATAAGTCCCTGCCGGACATTGTATCGCAATATTTGCAACACAGTAATGCCCTGAAAAACAAATGATAACACTCAAAATGTGGTACTGAGTGTGAAAAGCAAGCAGCCCAACTTGAAATATTGACTCACCTGCAGGACACACAACACAGTCTGATCTCTCTCCGTCTCGGTATGTCCCAGGGGGACAGGAGATAAGCTGTCTTGACCTCTGACCAAGATGAGACTGTCCCCTTGACCAGACCGGAGTCTCTGTACTCCTGCAGGCTGAAGAACTATTGCATTTTTTACACTCAGTCTGGCCCGGCATGTCTGAATACTGGCCCACGGGACAAGGAAGAGGTGCGGACATCTTTTTGAACGGACAGTGACTTCCTTAAAGAGGAAATTGAATAAAATGTATAGGGATTTACAAGGAGTTTCGTGTATGTAAGCATGTATGCCTGTTGTGACATTGATACTTGTGTTTATTTTGGCTTTAGCAGGTGCAAGCAAGACATCAAATGCATGTGAATTAAACATGGGAGTCCACGCTTACCTGCAGGACAAAGTTGACATTGAGCACTGCACAGAGTGGAATAGTAGCCTTGAGCACACTCAACACACTCCATCTGATTGAAGTTTGGTTCTTCTCCGGGGCCACACTAAAATGGTAAAACAAACCAATAAAAATGGTTGATTGAGTGTAATTTACCAAAATAAAGAAAAAAAAATATCTTTATTAAGCAGCATTTTAGTTTGTGCCCACCTTCATTTGAAAGCCCTCTATGCAAACAAAGCCAAAGGGGCACGGCAGGCACTGGGTGAGTCCCTCTGGAGAATACTGTCCTGAGAGACATGCTGTAAGGTTGCCTGATGTGCTGTCACAAGAGAAACCAGCGGGACAAAGCTTGCATTCCACACGGTCTTCTGTGCTAACCAAACCTGGGACACAGGGCTTTAAGAGACAATTACAAATATATACTTATAATAAGGTTCACTTTACAATAATTAATTGATGCATTAATTGATCCATTAATGCATTAATTGTCATTAACTAACAATGAGCAATGAACGTTTCTTACAGTATTGTTAAAATTAGTTAATAAACAGCTGTTCATTATTAGTTCATGGCAGCTCAGGTACATTAAATAATATTAACACACTGTAAAAAATGATTCCTGCCCTCAGCAAATATGGCTCATTAAAATAAACAGATTTTACTTAAAAAAATTCAGTTTTGCACATTACTTAATTTAAAGCTACAAATGTTACATATTAGTAAAAATGGAAATTGAAATTAACATGAACTAAGACTAATAAATGCTTTAGAAGTATATTTTTCCTTGTTAATTCATGTTAACAAATGTACTTAATATTAACTATTTGAACCTTATTGAAAATTGTTACATACGTGACAGATTTTGTACCTTTTTTTTTTTCTGAGAGTGTAAACACACATTCACATTTTTTTATTAACTAGGATACCTGGCAGTCCTGGATACTGCTTTTTCCAGTGTAAGGGTTAAACATGCCAGTGGGACATTTTCTGGGTGCAGACACATTACCAGGACAGCTGAAATGCAAGGATAGGAAAATATGTTTTTATTATTATTATTATTATTTTGGAGGTTTAATACAATTACATAAAATCTTCTATAAACTTAAAATCACACTTACAACTGCCCTGCAGGACACTCAAGACAAATCCCTGATGAAAAGTAGGTTCCCTCTGGGCATGATATTTGAGTCTGATTACAGCAGATTAAACACTCTGAACCCTCGGGCCTCATGTCACCTCCTGCACCAACATATTAAAAAATTATTACTAACTGCATCAGTTATCAATAAGCACACTATCATTGACCAATATTCAATCAGAAACCACATTTCATTTATTTAACACACTGTATGTAATGAATTCCATCTCATGCTGATGGTATTTACCTGATACAAAGACATTCCATCTCTGTCTAAAGCCAGTCCATGTTACGCAGAAAAAAAATATAAGGAAATACTGGTTCATGGTGATCGTTTTTTAAGCTCCCCGTTTCATCGCAGCGGACTTCTGTCCTCGATCGCTCTATGGCCCCTTAAAGTCTATCAGTGAATAGGAACACCTCAATAATTGAAAGTGAAATTCAAGCCATGTAACTCAATTCCAGTCAGAAGCCAGTGATACACTCATTGGGCAGAACTGTAAACTTCTAGAATATCAGTCTGTTTTTTAAACCATGGACTGTACAGGATCTTCTTTACCTTTCGATTTCTTAATGTCTAAATATTTTACACCTACATGCACTTACATTTGTATTGATATTCTGATATCAAACAAACAAAGAGGGGACAAAAATAGCAATAAAATATTTATTTTTTATTTATGGTATTAGAAAACCAAATAACATACATTAAAAACAACATGTAAAACAGAGTACATGTTAAAATAGATTATGACGGAGTGACGCTGTCTTTTGTGGTAATGCGAAGGCAAGATGTTTCCTGTTCCTTTAGATTTAGGTGAAGCTTCAAACTTCTGCAGCTGTGCAAACCGTACTACCCCCAAGTTTCCACTGCAAAGCATGAATGTGATCCAGTTTACTGCAGCAATGGGCTGATAAATTAATCAAACTGCTGGGAAAGTCACTTTGATTCATTAACATGGATGTTATCAAGAGTCAGACTGTGAACTTCTTTTAATATCACTCATGCAATTTCCATTTAAATTGCTTTGGTACATGGAAAATGCTAATTAGATAAAAACAACAGTCTGTAAATAACGTGGGTTAGAACTTCCTTAAGACATACCCTGTATTATTTTATTTATAATAATGATTACATAAATAATGTAAATGTCTTGGTTAAATGATCAAAGAATACCACAGTGCCATGCAAATCAAGCCGCAAAAGGCCCAGTCATATTTTTGCCATGCATTACAATGTTCAAACAGCTCAGTTAACCACATTTTCTGGAGGCAGGTGCTATTCTTAAACAAAGCCCACCTCATGGGGAGGAGCTTCCCTTTGTTTTTCTGCCATGCTATAAACCATTTATCGTTTATGCAGATATAAGAAAAAGTATATTGAATGAATGCCAAAACATGTTTCTGATTCCTGTGATGCTACTTTTACAACTAGGATTCCAAGGTAATGTCATGGAGATGCTACACTATCATTTTAATTTATTATGAATTATGATATTAGTTATGTCTAGAATATTAGATGTTTCTGTAAATACTTATAATAGTATTTAAATTAATATATAAGTGCAGTTTCTAGTTGCTGTTAACTTCGTGGCTCTTTACAGATGCTATGAGTTCTGGAATCCAGCGTGAGATTCAGAATGCAAGACTCCAACAGCCGTTTACTTTAAACTGTACCTACAACTGTTCCAATGGCTTCATTCGTGGTAAATGGACATGGGAAGACACTCCAGCTTGTAGCAAGTGCCACTGGGATCATAAGATGTCAAAGTTAGGAGATGTGTGCACTGTGAGCTTGTACATACCTCATCTAATTATGGAGCAAACACGTTATAACTATTCTTGCTTTTCCGAAGAGAGTGACCACCCGGGCCTTCCTCGTAAAATGGAGCTTCTAGTAACACTGCAAGTTCATGGTAAGAGGTGTTTGAGTTTACTGCTAACAATGAATAACATACAGTATAATGTTTTAAAAAAAAAAATAGAATAGTTCACCCAAAAATGAATATGTGACCAATTAAGAGTCAATTTTTCAAAATTGAGATTTATACATCATCTGAAAGCTGAATAAATAAGCTTTCCATTGATGTATGGTTTGTTAGGATAGGACAATATTTGGTCGAGATACAGTTTTGACTTTACAACTATTGAAATTCCAACTATTTGAAAATCTGGAATCTGAGGGTGCAAAAAAATCTAAATATTGAGAAAATCGCCTTTAAAGTTGTCCAAATGAAGTTCTTAGCAATGCATATTACTAATCAAAAATTAAGTTTTGATATATTTATGGTAGGAAATTTACAAAATATCTTCATGGAACATGATCTTTACTTAATATCCTAATGATTTTTGGCATAAAAGAAAAACCTATAATTTTGTCCCATGCAATGGTTTTTTGGCTATTGCTACAAATATACCCCAGCGACTTAAGACTGGTTTTGTGCTCCAGGGTCACATATTTCCTGAAAATTTAGTCACCCTCAGGCCATCCAAGATGTGGATGAATTTGTTTCTTTGTCAAGAACAGATTTGGAGAAATTTAGCATTACATCACTTGCTTGCCAATGAATCCTCTGCAGTGAATGGGTGATGAAAACAACTGATGAAAAAGTTACAATAATCCACAAGTAACACACGACTCCAGTCCATCAATCAGTGTCTCATTTGTAATAAACAAATTCATTAAGATGTTCTTTTATTTTTAACTTTCAAAGTATTTTTCCTCCATCCATTGCTTACTCCAGTGAAAAAAAGTCGTCTTGTCTGAATCAGGAGAGAAATATACACAGATCAAGCACCATTTGCAAGCAAAAACTGTCCAAAACAGTTTTACACAAATATGTCAGTGGATTTTGATGTGACAACAGGGAATGGGTTTTTTCACTGGAGGAAGCGTTATTATGAATTATGGCCTATATTTTTTTTGCCTTAAGTGATGGTGTGAAACTAAAATGCATTAATGGTGGATGTTTTTCTTAAAAACATGCATCTTTTCATTTCACAAGACGTTAGTTGATGGGCTGGAGTCGTGTGGATTACTTGTGGATTATTGTGATTCTTTTATCAGCTGTTTGGACTCTCATTCTGACGGCACCCATTCACTGCAGAGGAGAAATTTAGCATTAGATGTAATGCTGAATTTCTCCAAATTTGTTCCAATGAAGAAACAAACTCATCTAGATCTTGGACAGCCTGAGAGTCAGTGATTTTTCAGCAAATTTTCATTTTTGTGTGAACTATTCCTTTAATTAATCTCAGGACTTTTCTTACCATTTCTGCAATCATGCTTTATACAGATGGAGCTGAAGAACAAGTAACACCTCCTAAAGCCGGTAAGTCTATAAGTTATGGATCTGTAAGGATAGTTCTACTCACTGTACTATTTCTAAGGCCATTATTGATTTGTATTATTGTTTTGAATGTTGTTTTACTTGTCTAGATCCATCTCTGAGAGTAAAGTTGTATAGGGGTCAGACAGATTCAGATGAGGTGTTTACATCATTTTCCATTGAAGTGATGGCAGGAACCTCACTCAAACTTCACTGTGTCGCCCCTGACAACAAGCACTGTGAGGTGCAGTGGGTCAGAGAAAACAGTACCCTCCCCTTGACCAAAATAAGTGACACCATAGTACAGTGGAGTGAAATCAAAGCAGAGGATAGTGGACAATACAGGTGCCACACCAAAGGGACCTGCACTGACCAGGCTATCACTGTGGAAATAGAGGTCATCACATCGGGTGAGTGTTTTCACACTTCCAAAAATACATCAACCCATTTTCAGATTCACATACAACAAAGTCCATCAAGTCAGCATTTTGCCATACAGATGGATTCGCCTGGGCCAAGATCTTTGCAGCTTTTGCAGTGTCTGCAGTAGTTATCCTGACGGCCCATCTGGTGTATTTGTGCTACAGAAAAGGATGTAAGATCATGGATTCTGCAAACATAGTCCATGAAAGGTAATGCACAATTTTATTTGGAAAATGTATCATTATGAAACAGCAAGACATATCAAATCTCTTTCATTATCTGGTTTCTTTTAGGGTTACATCCAGAAGTGCTGTGGTGATAAGGCCAATCGCTCAAGGTCTTTCTCAATTTATTATAAACATAAAAATACAATAATATATGTATACTACCTGTCAAAAGTTTGGAATAATTACCATGTTTTTGAAAGAAGTCTGTTATGCTCACCAAGGCTGCATGTTTTTGATCAAAGCTACAGTAAAAAACAATAATATTGTGAAATATTATTACAATTTTAAAATGCTGTTTTCTGTATTAAGCTGCACAACTGTTTTCAACATTGATAATAATAAGAAATTTTCTTGAGCATCAAATCGGCATATTAGGATGATTTTTGAAGGATCATGTGTATTTTAAAATATATTAAAATAGAAAACATTTTAAATTGTAATAATATTTCACAATATTACATTCACAGTAGTGTATCTGGGACTGGCGGTAACATTCAAGAGTTAACTGGTCAATATAAAACATTTTTTTAAATGTATTATTTAATCCCACAGATAGCCAGAGTGATCATGAAGTCCCTTATGCTGACATTGTGATCTCCGTGAGAGGATCCAGCAACCCGGATCTATCTGGCACCTTTAACCAGACTTCAAAAAATCAAAGACCAGTGAGAATTAATATTATTCAAATATTCTTAAACACACACACACACACACACACACACACACACACACATACACACACACACACACACACAGAAAATTATTCAGGTAGTCTTCACAGGTTTGTTTAATCTCATGGGACCAGATGTGTGACAGTGTGAATGTGTTTTGCAGAGATGGAGAGATGAGGCCAGAGCAGGGCTACTGCACGCTTCAGCTGACAGACTGCACATCCACTCGAAAGAGGTCACTAGGAAATTAAGCACAACGTCTGAATATGCTGTAATTACCTACTCCTGTGAGGCTCTTAGTTAGTTAGCTACTTCAAAAAACTGCATATCTGATTAAAAAAAAAAATAGAAGGCAAAATGTGAAAATTGTGTATAGCTGTCTGCCTAATTTATGTTGTCTGTAATTAAAAAAACTGTAAAACTTTGAATGTATGTGTGAACTTGTGTGTGTTATGCTTTTACAGGCTTGAAGGAAATAATTACTGCATTACATTTGCTTTGTAGCTCAATTTCTTTTTTTTTCTTTTTTTACTGTGTCGGCAGATTTGCCTTTTTTGACCAGGAAGGTCTGTATGAATGGTTTTAAGTAATTTGTAGTCTTAAGTCTAAAGTCCAATTCCACAATAAATAAATAAATAATAAAGACCTTAATCACCAGTTCAAAACCCTCTAAATTGTTATTATTTTTGTCAATTTAAGGGACATTCTATACCAGAAACGTACATTTTCACTTCTTGGGTGAAAAAAATATCTTATTCTTAAATCTGAACGTTGAGTCATATGGAGGACATGTTAATCTATATGAAACACATATCATGCCATCTCAGCATGTTTTTATGATTGAAATAAATACATTTTATACACATTTCACCCCTAAAATGTCAGGCCCTGTCACAGACAAATTTGTATATGTTAGAATGGTTTTTGGCTATTGCTACAAATATACCCCAGCGACTTAAGACTGGTTTTGTGCTCCAGGGTCACATATTTCCTGAAAATTTAGTCACCCTCAGGCCATCCAAGATGTGGATGAATTTGTTTCTTTGTCAAGAACAGATTTGGAGAAATTTAGCATTACATCACTTGCTTGCCAATGAATCCTCTGCAGTGAATGGGTGATGAAAACAACTGATGAAAAAGTTACAATAATCCACAAGTAACACACGACTCCAGTCCATCAATCAGTGTCTCATTTGTAATAAACAAATTCATTAAGATGTTCTTTTATTTTTAACTTTCAAAGTATTTTTCCTCCATCCATTGCTTACTCCAGTGAAAAAAAGTCGTCTTGTCTGAATCAGGAGAGAAATATACACAGATCAAGCACCATTTGCAAGCAAAAACTGTCCAAAACAGTTTTACACAAATATGTCAGTGGATTTTGATGTGACAACAGGGAATGGGTTTTTTCACTGGAGGAAGCGTTATTATGAATTATGGCCTATATTTTTTTTGCCTTAAGTGATGGTGTGAAACTAAAATGCATTAATGGTGGATGTTTTTCTTAAAAACATGCATCTTTTCATTTCACAAGACGTTAGTTGATGGGCTGGAGTCGTGTGGATTACTTGTGGATTATTGTGATTCTTTTATCAGCTGTTTGGACTCTCATTCTGACGGCACCCATTCACTGCAGAGGAGAAATTTAGCATTAGATGTAATGCTGAATTTCTCCAAATTTGTTCCAATGAAGAAACAAACTCATCTAGATCTTGGACAGCCTGAGAGTCAGTGATTTTTCAGCAAATTTTCATTTTTGTGTGAACTATTCCTTTAATTAATCTCAGGACTTTTCTTACCATTTCTGCAATCATGCTTTATACAGATGGAGCTGAAGAACAAGTAACACCTCCTAAAGCCGGTAAGTCTATAAGTTATGGATCTGTAAGGATAGTTCTACTCACTGTACTATTTCTAAGGCCATTATTGATTTGTATTATTGTTTTGAATGTTGTTTTACTTGTCTAGATCCATCTCTGAGAGTAAAGTTGTATAGGGGTCAGACAGATTCAGATGAGGTGTTTACATCATTTTCCATTGAAGTGATGGCAGGAACCTCACTCAAACTTCACTGTGTCGCCCCTGACAACAAGCACTGTGAGGTGCAGTGGGTCAGAGAAAACAGTACCCTCCCCTTGACCAAAATAAGTGACACCATAGTACAGTGGAGTGAAATCAAAGCAGAGGATAGTGGACAATACAGGTGCCACACCAAAGGGACCTGCACTGACCAGGCTATCACTGTGGAAATAGAGGTCATCACATCGGGTGAGTGTTTTCACACTTCCAAAAATACATCAACC
Organism: Sinocyclocheilus anshuiensis; assembly: GCF_001515605.1. Lineage (NCBI taxonomy): Eukaryota > Metazoa > Chordata > Actinopteri > Cypriniformes > Cyprinidae > Sinocyclocheilus > Sinocyclocheilus anshuiensis. Next base: position 399,066 of record NW_015549566.1, on the reverse strand, counting down.
CATTTTCAGATTCACATACAACAAAGTCCATCAAGTCAGCATTTTGCCATACAGATGGATTCGCCTGGGCCAAGATCTTTGCAGCTTTTGCAGTGTCTGCAGTAGTTATCCTGACGGCCCATCTGGTGTATTTGTGCTACAGAAAAGGATGTAAGATCATGGATTCTGCAAACATAGTCCATGAAAGGTAATGCACAATTTTATTTGGAAAATGTATCATTATGAAACAGCAAGACATATCAAATCTCTTTCATTATCTGGTTTCTTTTAGGGTTACATCCAGAAGTGCTGTGGTGATAAGGCCAATCGCTCAAGGTCTTTCTCAATTTATTATAAACATAAAAATACAATAATATATGTATACTACCTGTCAAAAGTTTGGAATAATTACCATGTTTTTGAAAGAAGTCTGTTATGCTCACCAAGGCTGCATGTTTTTGATCAAAGCTACAGTAAAAAACAATAATATTGTGAAATATTATTACAATTTTAAAATGCTGTTTTCTGTATTAAGCTGCACAACTGTTTTCAACATTGATAATAATAAGAAATTTTCTTGAGCATCAAATCGGCATATTAGGATGATTTTTGAAGGATCATGTGTATTTTAAAATATATTAAAATAGAAAACATTTTAAATTGTAATAATATTTCACAATATTACATTCACAGTAGTGTATCTGGGACTGGCGGTAACATTCAAGAGTTAACTGGTCAATATAAAACATTTTTTTAAATGTATTATTTAATCCCACAGATAGCCAGAGTGATCATGAAGTCCCTTATGCTGACATTGTGATCTCCGTGAGAGGATCCAGCAACCCGGATCTATCTGGCACCTTTAACCAGACTTCAAAAAATCAAAGACCAGTGAGAATTAATATTATTCAAATATTCTTAAACACACACACACACACACACACACACACACACACACATACACACACACACACACACACAGAAAATTATTCAGGTAGTCTTCACAGGTTTGTTTAATCTCATGGGACCAGATGTGTGACAGTGTGAATGTGTTTTGCAGAGATGGAGAGATGAGGCCAGAGCAGGGCTACTGCACGCTTCAGCTGACAGACTGCACATCCACTCGAAAGAGGTCACTAGGAAATTAAGCACAACGTCTGAATATGCTGTAATTACCTACTCCTGTGAGGCTCTTAGTTAGTTAGCTACTTCAAAAAACTGCATATCTGATTAAAAAAAAAAATAGAAGGCAAAATGTGAAAATTGTGTATAGCTGTCTGCCTAATTTATGTTGTCTGTAATTAAAAAAACTGTAAAACTTTGAATGTATGTGTGAACTTGTGTGTGTTATGCTTTTACAGGCTTGAAGGAAATAATTACTGCATTACATTTGCTTTGTAGCTCAATTTCTTTTTTTTTCTTTTTTTACTGTGTCGGCAGATTTGCCTTTTTTGACCAGGAAGGTCTGTATGAATGGTTTTAAGTAATTTGTAGTCTTAAGTCTAAAGTCCAATTCCACAATAAATAAATAAATAATAAAGACCTTAATCACCAGTTCAAAACCCTCTAAATTGTTATTATTTTTGTCAATTTAAGGGACATTCTATACCAGAAACGTACATTTTCACTTCTTGGGTGAAAAAAATATCTTATTCTTATTATTTGTAGAATTTATGTTTAATTTCATGTTTTTAATCAGTTGATGTGAATGATAACAACTTAAACTTGTTACTGATGGAGTTTTCTTTTCTAAATAACAGTTTTTAGCATAACAAAACTATGAAAGCTGTAGGTCCAATTTGGCTGGGGACAAGGACAAGAACAGTATTTGTAATTTTCAAAAGTGTGTTTAATAAATTAAAAAATATCTGAGAACCTAATGAATGACATATTCCTTTACAGAACAACTCACAGAAATCAACCATCAGTCAGTTTTAGACATTTTTTGGATGTAATACTTTTTCATTACATCCTAGTCAAGGACAGATAATGTACATTTCTGGTAGAATGTCCCTTAAGGAGGAACTTAACCCAAACCAACCTATATACCCTGTTTGTTAACTTATTGCAGAGAACTGTGGCCTTATACTGATTAAAACTTAGAAATTCCAAAATGAATTTGTTCATACCACACATTTTGCGAGCTTTGGACTCTAAAAGGTGGTTATGCTATTTATATGTCCAAAAATATGATCATATTTACCTGCTTTTGTACACGTTTTGCAAAGAACTGACAGAAAACACGAGACACACGACAAGACTGTGAGCAGGCATGTTTCTCAGGTCGATAATCTCGATCGTCAAGCATTTATCAGTGACACTGAGCAATGGCTCGTAAAACCCGAGCAAAACGAGTCTAGCTTCGAACAAATGTTATGGGATGCAGTTATGGCGTCATTTGTTTGGCATGTGTTATAGTTATGCAAATAAGGAATTAAACTTGTAAATCATAGCTTAATGATACATAGCATTTCTATATAAAAATGCTGCTACCAAAGTCACTAGACCTGATCTTTTATTTTAATATTTGACAATAAAATGTATCAAATCCCGGCGGGAGTCCCCAGACCACTTGAAATATTTGATACCTGAGAGACCAATACCTACAGTATTATATATATATATATATATATATATATATATATATACTGTGTATATATATATATACTAGCAAAAATACTACCCATCCATTTATATTGCATGTGTAAGTAGCTACACAAAATACTGGTGTATCCTACTAATGTTTTTCCTTTCGAACAAGCTACTTACTTGAATGTGAAACGTTTGACCCTCTCTGCTTTCGGTAGTTGGAACCACGTGCCGGTTGCATAGCAACAGTTCACAACATTCGACTCGTTTAGAACGGTAAGAAATATCACTCCAGTACACCTGCAAAATGATTACATATATATTGACTATCGATTTAGCAAAACAAGAAAATATGGGCTTGACATCACAAGTGTTACAATATGTCTTTCATTTTACAGAGAGAAAAGGCCAGTCTGTCTTTCATTTAGATCATTTTAGCAGATCATATGTAATGTGGTGTAGCCTATCATGCAGTAAAGCTAAATGAGAAAAGCATCTTCTTAATGAGAAAATCACAGTTTTAAATTATTTTTGTAATTATGTGGAAAACATTGTAAATTAGCCATTAACCACCATCAGCACAATTGACGTTTAATAAACATGTCTTTTCCTTCATTAAACTCAGACCTGAGAGCTGTATAAGATGTCTGTTCCCTTCTCCAACACAAACCTGCGGATCCCTAGAGGCTTTGGGAATTTATTGGAGGGTCTTGCTAAAGAGGTGTTGAGAGACCAGCCTGAGGACATCCCAACCTTTGCTGCTCTCTACTTTACAAAGCTTCTTAAAGCCAGAGAAGGTGACTGAGATGTTTTCCTTTGAACCTGATGTTTAATAGTTTTTGATGACATATGAATGACTCATATATGAGTTAGTCATTACATGCTTATACAGCATGCCTTTGTCCAAGCCATGGCAAAGTTGTTTTGTTTGAAAGTGCTTGTATTATTAGATCAACTATACTATATCAATGCATGCTTGAAAAGAATAAATGTACAAATGAATGTATGCCTTGTTCCAGAAAGTGGCCTAGACTCAGCAGAGTGGGTTGCAAAGTTGGAAGACAGATTCTACAATAATCACTCATTTAAGGTAGCAAAAATAAATAAATTTTGATTAAAAATAAGGCAACACTTTCTGAAACTTTAGATTATACTAGTTTCTTCTAATGTGGTGTTTGTGTTTTTGTTCTTCTCTAAACAGAGCACAGCAATACAAGGAAACTACATTTCACCTAATATAAATACAAGGTCTGTGAATAAGAAAGTGTGATTTCACTCTTTCACTCCCCCTAACTGTTTTCCAGATGAGAGAACAGCCAAGATTGAAGTGAAGCAGTGTGAGATTTTAGATGAAAGTGTAGACAATAAAACTGAAAATTACTCATATAGGATTACGATTTCCTTGATTCTGGTCATAAATTCTTGCAGTGCAGCAGTTTTATAGAAGATTATAGCAGGATGAAGTTTGACGAGTGGCTCTCTGTTTCTGAGGCAGGGCTTCAATCATTTGATCAAGCAGAGGGCGGCTTTTGGAGGATTGATTGTAGTGTCAGAGCACAGATATGCATCTGGGTTGTACATTAAGATTCATTTATCACTCCTGTTGTACTTGTTTGTGCTTCTATTTACTTACATTATCAATCACTGTTGCATATAAAAGTATCCTTGCCTTCTTACATGTCCATTTTCAGAAACGACGCTGGCCATTTTGAAACTTTGGGAAACAATGAAACCCTAAGCTCCCCATTGAAAGACCTCAACGTTAATAATTCAGAGGAAACTGAAGTAAAGCAAAAATATGAGTTAGATAAGAAGTTCGATGAGGAATCCGGTGAAAGGGAACATGGATCTGCTGCTGATATTCCCTATGTGGGAACGGCAGATGTTGATATATGTGCTCAGGAGATAAAAGACCCCAGCGGGATTCCAGTACAAACATCAGAGGTACTGAAGGACGAAGAGGTTGCAAAAGAAGCTGTAGATATTGATATCTGCAGATCAGAACTTGAGCCTACACCTTTGCCTTCCTTTGGTGGTCTCGCAAATGTGGATGTATGTGCTGAAGAGATAAACCGCCTGTCTGAATCTACTGAGAACAAGAGAGATTTGGAAAGCCCAGAATTAAATGAAGAACCATTTGAATCACAAGATGAGTCTTTTGTTGAAACCCCTTCACATATTGAGCAGGATGTAGGCAAACAAGCAAATGAAATCGCTGATGATGATGATGATGATGATGATGATGATGATGATGATGATGGCCATGCTGAAGATGCTGAACAGGGAGTTTTAGAAATGGCTGATAATTTATTACAAGACACTGATCCAGAGGAGAAGAGCACTGAGCAGATTTATATGGAGGAATCAGCTGAAAGTACTACTGAAAACACAGTTGAAGCAGAGCAGGAATCAGAGGAACATATTGAAGAAAAAGATGACTTACCGGACAATGAAAACCAGGAAGAGACCAATCATGAGTACAACAGCACCAATGACTTTGTAGAAGATGCAGCCAATTCCACATCTGATATTAATAGTAGATCATTGATGGAAATGAAAGACACATACATTGACTACAGTGATGAAATGTATGACAGTAAAAGCGAAGTCATAGATGTTCTAGATGAAGTGCACCATCAGTGCTATACTCGTACAGGTGAGCATGAAGCTGAGCACAGCACTGATCAACATGATAATACCTCTAAAATGATCAATGAAATGAAGGAGGAAACCCCAAAGCTAGTTTCCCAAATGAACGACAGTGAAACAGAAGACACAGAGGACATGATAAGCAATGAGATTTTAAATACTGATGTAATCGATGCTTCTGAGAAAGATCTAAACTCAGAGAACGTAGATGAAGGGAGTGATCTTGACAGTGATGGCTGTGTTGCTGAAGAGATGGATCTGGACATTTTGAACATGCCTGATCAAAATATGGTAAAAACTGAAGATGAGGAGAATGGTTTAACCCATGATACTGAATCAAAGGAAGACATTTTGCCTTCTGAAGCTGAAGAAGCTGATACCAGGCCTTTAGAGGGAGAAACAGAGGTTATCGGTGAAGAACAGCCTACAGAGTGGCAAGAAAAGACTGAAAACACTGAGAATGACACAGACCAAGAGGATCAGTTGGAGGAGCAAAGGAAAAAAAGCCAGGAATCAACACTTGAAAGTGAGAACCGGGAGGATCCTGACAGCAAAAAACAAAAGGTAAGGTATTTGTGTTTGTTTCTTTTCTTTTCTTTCACCCCCTTCTCATTTGGTAAACAAAAATATGGTATTTGTATAAAAAATATGTGTGATGTGAAATATAAATTTAATATACATTTAAATAGAAGCCTCATAGGGCCATGAAAATAATCTAATTTTATTTGGAATTACGATTTTGGCTTCCCATGATTATGAAAAAATATGCATCGAGTCAACAGTTATTGTGTCACATTCTGTTTTGAAGTCAAGTTATGCTCTTGTTTTGTAATCCAGCACACCTTTATGTGCTTTCGTTCTTCCCTAAATGTTTAGTTGTTTTCCTTTTCTTGTGGAAGTGTACTACAACATTTTAATATACTTATTAATATAAATACTATAATTAATGTACTATTTTAATATAATTATTATTTTTAGAATATTTTATTTAAGTGTGTATATACACATACATATATATGTTTTTTATTATTGTTTATTATTTGTATATTTTTTTTTTGTTTTTCTCTTGTATTATAATTGAAGTTCAAGGAAAGCCACTCTCAAAAAAAAATTTGTTCAATAAATGAAAAAAGGTGCAAGATCTATGAGGCGTCTATGAAACATTTCAAAATCGATGAGTTTAAATAATCGTGATGTCAATATTGAGCAAATAAAATAAACAGTTAAAGTTAAATAATCGTGATTATGATTTTTGCCATAATCAAGCAGCCCATTCTTATCTTGGATGCAGACTATTCCTTTTGTTGTTCCAAGTTAGTAAGTAAAAATAAAATCTTCAAGGACTTGTGAGATCAACAGTTTGGCTCTGTACCTCTCTGGAGAACAGTGATTGAAGATGTCCCTGAAATAGTCCAGCTGGTGAGTACAAGACTGCGAGAGAGTCAAAAAAGCTCAAACGATGCATACATGCTATATCATAGACACTATGCAAAGACCCAAACAAATGATTGCAACATTTCATAAAGAAATTCAGACGGGTTTAGATCTTTAAGAGGTCGGAAGAATATCCATATGTTTCTTTAAAGGGGTTCGAATGAGACCGACTTAGTGGTGTTTCCATGGAAACATTTTACCGACCATTTATCTGAGGGAGAAACTGATCTAGATTTTGGAGTTGTGTGATATTTCCAAAGAAACAGAATATGTACCCTATTAGCTGCTTCACTTTTCAATCCTTGTCCAAAGTGGAGTGTTTCGAGTTCTGTAGGGGTTAATTAGAGACGCACACACAAAAGCAAGGCTCTCATCTTCTCGCTCCAATGTAGGTCATCTAACCTGACCTATATCAACTTTTGTCCAATGACTTTATATGCTGTAGGAGGAGCAAGGGAATCGTGTAAGTGCTATTTTCAGGAACAATATTCATGGCTATCATCAATCTCTGGCACTGTAAATTCACCTCAGTTTCTTCTTGGAAACTCAGTGTTTTAACACTTCGGTGCTCTGTGAACCGACTTCATTAGCTCCCAGCCTTACACCTCCAGCAGATGCCAAGAAAAGAGAACTGATACCATTACAGCACAAAGCTGCATCTTCTCTCTTTAATCTTGGTAGGGTAGGAGGCAGGAGATGCAGCAGTGCTCCAGAGAAATAAAGGACAATGGATTTACTGTTTGTTTGTCTTACAGTATATTGCCACAGGGTGGAGGAGGCACGGACTGTGTGGGACTGACTGTGTGATGTGAGGAGCTACTTCTAGTATTTTCTTAGCTTATGATGACAGCCCTCAGGAATATTTTGGACTGTGAATATTTAAAGTCATGTTATATAATTAGTTTGGACCATGGTATGTCTCTTTTCAATCATTCTCTTCACTGCAAGGCTAAATCAAGTATCTGATCCTATTGATAACAGGTGTCAGGAAAATGAGAATAATGGTGGTGTAAACGTTAGCATTAAACAAAATAGTTGCAATGAGCAAAGACCTGTGAGTGGCAGTGTCAAGAGTGATGATGCTCGTGCGCTCTCTCTCTCTCTCTCTTTCTCTCTCTCTCTCTCTCTCTCTCTCTGTCCTCCCACCCTAAGACTCTGAATTATAAGGATAGTTGGAGGAGAGACGTATTCGACCAAGGCATTTTGCCCTGTGAGGATCTTTCGCTCTGTTGCACTTGCACTAGACGAGACCACGTTAATAAGCGTCTGTAATTGCGTGTCATGGATTGTCATATCGTAAGTACAGACCGCTTTTACCACTGTTTTTTTTTTTATGTTGAAAGTATAGAATTAATTAATGTATTCCGTTAAATTTAATCCGTTTGATAATAAATGGAAACATGCTTTAACTTTTTCTTTACTTGTTTAGCACTGAGAAAAGCTGGACTTGTTTGCAAATACTTGTTTTTGTATTTCGAAACTTTATGTCGGTGGTAAATTCCATGTCCAGTAAAATTAGGAACTGTCTTCAGATGTATATTTTGTGCTCATCATCAGTTTTATGCTTTAGCTATAGGGTTCAAAGGATCCCCATTTATTTGTCTGTATTATTAATATTAATAGTATTACTAGGATTATTAAAATAATCTACAAACTGTAAATAGCCTAGTAGAAAATTAAAAACGAAATTTTGTAATAAATAAGGTAGACTCTTGGTGGCGCTAACAGCAAATATATATATATATATTGTTGAATTAGGGATGGAGGTTTTTAAAAATGTATCTCTGAGGGGAACTGACTGTTTATAGAAAAGTTTAGATGATATTTTGTTTTCATCTTGCCTTTGTATTATGCATACTAAAGTAGTGTTTATAAGTGCAGCGCTACTTTGTTTACAGCGGTAACCATGGAAACGCTCTATCGCTGCTGTTCCATAAGTGCCACCTGCTGTCAGAGAGTGAATCTGCATCTCATTCAGCCTGTCTGCTGTTTTTGTTTCCTGCAGATGTTTTATGCAGTATAATTTCACAAAGCTGAAGTCAGAACATTCTGTTTTTGCCCCAGATTTTGAAATGACATCTAATTTAATCTAAATTAAATCAGAAACTGCTCATGTATGTAACATCTTTATTTGGATCGTGATTAAAATGCAGTGTTTGCCTCTAATTTTAAATGGCTACAGAGAGTTCGGCCTGTACAGAACAAAAAAAAAAACATCTTGTTCATATATTCCAAATAATGATCTTTAAAAAAGCATCATATGACCCCTTTAATTCTATCTTATCTCTTGCTTTAAAAAATGAAATAAAAATGAAATCGGTATTGGAGTCGGCCATGAAAAATCAAGATTGGTGCATCACTACTGACTTTTGACATTGTGAACACTCATGTGATATTAAATGCTTCTGTGCATATGCTATTAAATGCTTCTGTGCATATTTATAGGCCTATCGCTTTCTGTGAAGTGCTATGTAATGGCCAATCAGAGGTGATTAAGTTAGTCAGAATCCACTCATTTTTCACTTGACCCTACTAAAGCAATACTTAATTGAAAAACATTTGAAGGATACATGCCAATATTTTAAAAGATTATTTTCTTTAATAATATATATTAGCATTAATAATGAACTCATTTAATTTATTTTATATTTTCAAATAGTTAAATAAAATAGTTAAAAACTTTCACTATTTTTTTTTTTGCTATGGTACTGAAATTGGTTCTGAAAATCATTTGTTGTAATGTATAACTAACAGCTCATGTTACAGAGCTGATTTTATAGTTAAATCATGGCCATAAACTGTATGTTTTTAAAGAATTATAGAGAGAGGAATGTATTACTTTAGGGCATGATCCTTGTCTTTTATTCCTGCCGTAAGTAAATTAAAAATGTCCTGGAAAAGTCCTCAAAGTCCTGTAAAATGATCGCTGAAAAAGAGTGGGAACCCTGAAAGTGTATTATTATGGTGATACACATATATAAAATAAATCTAGTTTTTGTCCATGAATTGGTCTTAAATGTCAGTAAATATACAACAGCTATCATTTTAAAATATGAACAAATATGTGAGCTTTTGGGCTAAAAAGATCCTTGTGCTGGGACCCCAAAAATTTCTGCTTGCTGTTTGTTATGCATATGCAAAAGGATTGGGCAGCAAATGTATCATTTTAATGGACTAGTAGACATGGGAAAAGCTTATGACTGCGCAGTTTCATTAGAGGTGATCCATGGGTAAGCATGCACTAAGCTTCAGAGGCAGCAGTAAAATGAACACATGCTTATTTATAGGGCGATTGTGGAACGCCTCTGCCTGTGGCCACATATGAGCATGTTGGCAAAATGCTTGATTAATATGAAAAGAGGCTGATTCTTGGTTTAAAAGTGGGTGGACACGCTCCTACCAGGGTTTTACAATGGACTTCTGCTCATCACCCTCACAAGCTGTTTAAAGACAACCAGCCTATGTTGAGCCATTTTACATATGCTAAGTTGTTGTGGTAGGAGAAAGCATGTGGATTCACAGCTTCAAGAAGACTTAATGAGACAAATAACATCACATCCCACCACACACACTGCATGATGATGTGTGCTGACATGCTTCACAGACCACAGGAAGCTAGTCAGAGTTGGTCTTTGTAGCATCTGGGTGGTTATGTAGTTGAAATCATTGCGTCTATGTATCAGTTCATTTTATTTTCATTAGGTTCAGGTAATAGGTTTCTTACTCTTAAAAATAAATGTTCCTAATGGTTCCTTGAAGAACTTTTAACATCCATGGAACTTTTCCATTTCACAAAAGGTTCTTTATGGTGGAAAAAAAAAGGTTCTTCACACTAAGAAAAATTGGTTCTTTTTATAACTGTTCACTGAAAGGTTCTTTTGGGAACCCAAAATGGTTCTTCTATGGCAGGGGTGTCCAAACTGCGGCCCGTGGATGAATTTTAAGTGGCCCGCAGTTGTCTTAAATAGTCTATATATTATATATGGCCCGCCAAGCATAATTTACAAAATAGGCCTATGCAGTTTTAAAATGTCAACACAAGATGGCAGCACTAAATTTTAGACCAAATGTAGCAGTAAAACGCGAGTGATAATAATTTGATAACTCATATGCGCTCTAATTTCTTTAGCGCACGCGAATTCCTAAACGCGGA
>NW_015549566.1:384888-385116 GCF_001515605.1 Sinocyclocheilus anshuiensis | reverse complement strand
ACACTAAGAACACTAAGAAAAATTGGTACTTTTTATAACTGTTCACTGAAAGGTTCTTTTGGGAACCCAATCTATGGCAGCTATGGCAGGGGTGTCCAAACTGCGGCCCGTGGATGAATTTTAAGTGGCCCGCAGTTGTCTTAAATAGTCTATATATTATATATGGCCCGCCAAGCATAATTTACAAAATAGGCCTATGCAGTTTTAAAATGTCAACACAAGATGGAA
>NW_015549566.1:384324-384502 GCF_001515605.1 Sinocyclocheilus anshuiensis | reverse complement strand
ATTATTAATGTAGACATATAGGCCAATTTAATGTAATGTAAGGGAATTATGAAATATAGTCCAAATTACAGACATTTTTTATATTTAGCTGTTTGTGCTTTCATGTGTTAATAGACTAAATACCATAAAGCCATTCTATGTTATAATTATTAAAGCTTTAAAAACAAGATATTTACAG
>NW_015549566.1:375840-384218 GCF_001515605.1 Sinocyclocheilus anshuiensis | reverse complement strand
AATGTACAGTATGTGGAAAATAATGTGTTTTTTGAACCTTAAACCGCATAAACACATTTCATTACACCAAATTCACCAAATAATGTTCTTTTTAGCAGCATCATATGACCCCTTTAAGAGTGTTATGGAGAAGAGGAGCATTCACTTGGAAAGACTTTGTTTCTGTGGAGCTGATGGGTAAAGATTCATAGCAAGGGGGCTTAAACAGGCATGAGATACATCATGCTAAGCCCACTATGGTGGTATATAAGATCTTAGAGAATAGTCTGAATCATTCTAAGCAAGAGTGAAATCAATATGAAGTACACCCAATGTCTGTTTTGCTAAATTTATCATTCATCATTTAGGAGGAATGCAACCAGCCACAAGAGGAAGAGGACATCATGGACATCCCGTTGGATGACCCAGAGGCCAATAAGGCGGCTGCCAAGATCCAGGCTGGCTTTCGTGGTCATATGACCCGGAAGAAGATGAAACCCGGTGAAAAGCCCAATGAGGAGGTGAGCAGCAGTGGTGAGGCCCTCAACGGCAGCCAGGGGGACTCAGGTCAGTCACTGTCCCCAGCAGTCATAGTTAATACAAGAGCTAGACTCAAAACCCATCCCACGTGGTGCAGAGGCCGCCAGCTATTTTGAACCTTCAGTTTGGCAAGACATTTAAAAACCCTCACATATCCTCACAGAATTTGGCTTCGAGATCTGAAGTAAACAACCAGAGCTTTTAACTTTAATGAGAGTTCAAGAGCATGTTGATTCGCCTTTTTTTTCTGTACTGTGTACCAAAGATTTTGAGTAAAACAGCAGGAAATATTGTGCCCATTATAGTAGATTAGCCACGAAAGAACTCCATCAAATCCAAAATGAAATAAAATGCAAAATCCATCAATTACGTTTAATGAGTCATGTCTTTATACTGAGTAAACATAATAAGACATGCTCAAGGGTGCTTTTTAATTACTCTCTGAGTGCTTTGGATAATTATTTTCTTAATTAAGTAATTATTAATGAGCACATCTATCATTTTCCCTGACTGTTAAAAGATTGCAGTCATATGAAAAGGCCATTCACCGATTTACAGACAGCCAACGGAGTCCACAGAGTCACTCTGTAGTCTCTAATATTTCAGTTTGTTGAGACAGATCTCTCAAATCTAATTTCTTTTGTGGGTGGTTTAAGCCTCCACAATTCCAGGACTCAATATTGAAGTCTGTCGCAGATTTATCCCCCCTTTCAATTTTCTTTCTGGTGATGTGTTTTGTTCTGCACAATATTGCCTCGTTTTCTAGAGATACTGGATAAACTGTTTCCCCCAGCTCAGTATGTATGCAGATGGTTCTCGAGCAGTTGATCCCCGGAGATTCTACTTTGAAGCAACAAATAGGCCAGCGGTGACGGAAAGACCATAACGTTAATGTTCTTACACCAAAGCTTCCATTTGAACTACCTTTATCGGTGTCGTCCTTTGAGGATGAGCAGATCTGGTCATTTGATGCAGAAAGTGGGGCAAGCAATGAGAATGAAGGTGTCCTTCCAACCTCCAGCCTGGGCCCAAATATCTCTCCTTCAGCTGTGCTGCTCTACTCTACCCCACCTCTGTGCCGAATTTAGGCCTTTCCCAAGCAACATCAACCCAGTTCTCAGTTGCTAAGCATTTTATGTGTATGGAAGTGTTATTTTTATCCTCAGGTGCATCTGCATCACTGAAATGAGGCCGTGCTCTGTTTTACGCAGACAAAAATATAAGACCATCTAAGATCAATTCATATTCTGGTAAAATCAGTCAATAAGTAATGCTCTGTTGCATTCAGTATATTTTGTGAAGAGTGCCAATGTAGCTATCAAGCACTGCAAAACACTATTTTCTTACTCATTATTTTTTATCTTGTTCCAGTACAAATATCTAAACATTCTTAAATCAAGGGTTAAGAATATTAAGTCTTGTTTTATGAAAAAAAAAGTATTCAAATTAAGTGAGTTTATGCCTTAAACAGTGTGCTTTTAGTGTAATTTATATACTATTATATTTTTGTTGATATTTTGAATTCGATTCTATTTCTTATATTTTCTGTTTATTATTTTAATTTATTTAAAATTGTAGTAAATGTTTGTGTTTATATATACAGGTGCATCTCAATAAATTAGAATGTCGTTTGTTTATTAGTACTTAACAAGAATTCACTTTTAAAATATTATTTCAGTTAATGTTTCTTTTATTTCAAGTAATAAAAAAGTTTTTATAGTTTTATATAGTTTTCCCTTAGAATTTAGTTTATTTTTCATAACCCATTGACAGATATTTTTTCTTCCTATTCTTTCAGATATTTTTTAAGTTTTAGATATTTGTACTGGAAAACAAAACAAAAATAATAAGCAAGAAAATATTTTTTTTGCGGTGGGTGATGTCACATCATCGCCTTGTCACTTCATAGTCGACATAAGCTGTTTGTTGCCAAATCTAAAAATCGTGTGCATTTTGCAAGCAGGGGGAACAGACGGAGTAGAGACAGACGCAACATCTGGACCAGAGCAATGAAGACCCTTCTCAAGGTTGACAGCTTATAGGACGCTTTCTCCGGGGATTTTTTTTTTGTGTGTCCAAAAAAGTAGTAAAATTAGGCTGGATATGTCAACTGATGTGTGAACTCTTTCTCTATTTTCTGCTTCTTATCCAGTCCGGGTGAATATCTGCTCCAGCATGCTTTTGCATCCCACAAAAGGCATCTGTATTCTGTATATCTGATATTTGTATAAATCGAAGAACGGATGGCATAGAATTTCATAGACAGTGAAGTAGACTTAAAATAATGCATCATGATTGAGTTTTCTCATTTTTTGTTGCTTGATAGTCCTTTCCAGTGGTAGTATGTTTATCATTGCCTTGATTTGACCCACTCACAGTAAGATGTGAAATATGTTTATCATTCATGAAAAAGAATGTTATCAGTTGTTTATAACTGTGTTGACTGATTTGTTTGGTTTGCTACCTGTAATATGTAATATGTTGAAAATGAAATCAGAGCTTCCAATGCAGCATATGGCATGGCAAGATTGACTATAATTTTTTTTTTCTTTTTAATTTGTAAAATTATGATTCTAAGTCTTTTAAGGTAGTGCATATCATTAGAAATATAGAAATTGAATTGTGAAAGCTTAATGATGATAGCAAAGATCACCTTGCATGTTGACATCAGCATCAAGCTCTGTATCAAAAGCAAATAAAAACTCAGAAATGTGTGTTGCCTGAATTTAAAATGATTTTGTGCAGTCAGGGGGTGATCATTAGTCGTTTAAAGTCCTTATAGAAAGAGTTCAAAAACAAACAGGCAGTTATATATATGCAGCAGAAATTGAAATATTAATCTACACATCAGTCTCATTAGTGCTTCTCACTGGAGGGCTCACAGCTGGAAGGCTGTGCTAATGAGACCTGGACAGTCATTTATCAAGGTCAAATTGCCACATACCATACTCACTATTGCCTGTCAAAGCAGCATTTAGGCCTATAATAGCATTAACTGTTATTGAATCTGTTCCGGTGTGTAGTTTTTCTGATAAATGTGCATGTGGCAGAGCTATAATTAAATAAATCTTATAGAAATATTTTTGAGAACATAATTTATTATTATATAATTATATGTCTAACAAGTAAACAAAAAAAGGTATGTGAGGTATTGTGATTATTCTCAGCCATCCCAACATGCATGTTTTAATAAAAAAATAGTTAAAAAAAAAATTCCAGACAAATATGTTTTTAGGCCAAATATAAATAAATAAAAATAAACAAGTAAATACTGGAGCTTTAAAATGGAAGCTCCAGTATCATAAAACTAGTAATAATGATTCAGTGTCGGAATGAATCAGAATCATTGAATACCGAATTTGGTCCATTTCAAACCCAAAGCTATCATACGACTCATGCACTATATTTATTTAAGTCTTCTGATGTTGTATGATAGCATTTGGTGAGAAATGGACCACTGATTCGTTATCCACTGATTGATTATTTGCTCATTCATTGTTCACTAATTCATTATTCATTGATTTGGACCTTCATTGAAGTCAGTGAGAATCAGATATGTCTGTGCTGTAAAGAATCATTCATACAGTACCTATTTTGTAAACCAATCACTTCAATTTCGGAGCGTTTCTCAAACAAAACTATGGAATGACTTCAGAAGACTTGAAATATAGTGCACGAGTTGTATGGACCATTTTTATAATACTTTTATGGTGCTTTTGTGTCCTTTTTGGAGCTTGAAATCTCCAGTATACATTGATTGTAAGTGGAAAAATATCTGCTTTTGTGTTCCACAGAACTAACTCATAGAGGTTTGAAATGACATGAGGGCGAGTAAATGACAAAATTAGCATTTTTAGGTTAACTATCTCTTTAAGAATGAGATGTTCGAGAACATCAAAAATTAATCTATTTCCCCATGACAATATTAATCACTCAGCCATTACATTAAGAGCTACACTTAATTAGACCGTGTACTGCAGTTCCTAATTAAAGACATACGGCACTCAGTTAATCTTGTTTTTCAATTGCGTCTCAGCTGACATACTGTGGACGTTTATTACACAATGAATCACATTCCCCAGGTTAAACAAACGGGAGTGACTTCATAAGTCCTGCTTTGAAGATTGTAATATTTCACAGTGACTGGTTATATTTGATGTTTTGTGGCCTAACTTTATGAAGTTGATTTCCTCAAATCTAGTGGCTTTCTATCCATTTTTGAACTGACTTTTAACATTTCTAAACTTGGATAGGCAGGAGGAAAAACTGGACAAGATGTCCTCTGCACAGCAGCAAAGACCTGCCATAATTGTCATTTTGTGTGTGCGTGTGGCTCAACTTGTCTTCTTTCCCGGGTGTGAAATGAGCGTTGGAAGTCAGTCGCCCACGTTCCCTCCTCCGCACGCAGGCCTCAGCTTTAGGGGGCTCCAATGTAACCTCCCCAGAATGAAGTCTGTCACTGGCTCCATGACTTGCAGTCTTCTAACAGCATTTTTACAGGTTGCCTATGGCAACACAAAGTGCCATAAGACAGTTCTCTCTCAGACTGCTGTGTGTCCCATGATTCCTGCCCTCTACAGACTGTTGCTGACAATGCAGTACTGCCGACCTGACAGCTGGCATACGCCAAAAAAAACACTCGGCTAACTTGCACAACACAGACACATTATGTATTTTGAGCCTGTAAATGATTGGATTACACTTGAAAATGTGTGTGTTTTAACACAAAAATGAGAGTGGATTTGCATAACTGTGACAGCTACGTATTTCTCTTTTGCATCACACAGAATATGCTCACTTAGCATCATGCAGGCTGCTACATCTGTAGAATCTCATAGCATCTTAGTCATGGATTGATGCTGAAACAACTCTCCACATCTGAAATATCTGTCTTAATCTCAGTACTCTTTGAACTGTTCAGTTTGCATGCTTAATTGGGCTCTTATGTATTTCACAATAGCATTACATCAAAGCCTCCAGCAGAGGGAGCCTGTATATAACAAGTTTAGCTCTCACAAACACATTCATGAAGCTATTGAGTTTATTTTATGTGCATTTTTAAAAATGGGCTCTTTTTTTCCCCAAAGAATATAAATGTTTTCTCCCCCTCCATGTGCATATAAAAATAAAAAATAATAAATAAAACTAAAATAACATTATTAGGCCTCATTATTAAATGAGAAACTTCAACTTAAAAAACGTAGGTAGGTAAATGAAATACAATACGTTTGGGATGAAGTGTTAAAATGACAACAAAAAAATTGAAATAAAAATATTAATTGAATTTAAACAGAAGTATAAAAAATTACACAAATTAAAAATGTTATAAAATTACTCAATTTAAAATGAAAATAGAATAAAAGCTAATTATTAATAATAATTATAAATAATATAAAATTATAAAAACAATAAAATTATAAATCATAAATAATTGATAAAAATGTAATATTAAATACTAGAATAGTAATGAAATAATTACATTTACAAATTCAAAATACAATTATACATTATATTTACAATCACACACAATTATTCTTAAACAGGAAATGATTGTTAAAGAGTTAGTTAGAAAAGTCTTGTGAATACACTCCACACAAAATGTAGTGTATTCAGCTTTGTCTGATGAAATATTTGAAAATTTTAATAATTATTGCTGGAAAAACTATATATCCAATGAAGCATCCTACAAAGCCCCTAAAGGGACATTGTGATAAGATAAAATTGAGATTTGAGGAAAAATTATATTTGAATGCTTTTGTGTTTTCTTGCAAAATCAGCTTTCCTGAGAGTGTAATTCAGAACTTTTTTTAACATATTAAATAAAGTTTTTTTCTCACAAAATGTTCTGGTGTCTCATAAAGTCCAGTGCAATATAGCTTCAAGGAGATATTCTCCAGTGGAGACGTGTGTGAGGATCTTTCATGCTTTCAGTGCACTATGAACTTGGATGTTCCCACTGACTCTACTTGACAGATTTCTTCACAAGATGAGAGAGTCCGGATGGACTTATCCTCCAGAGGACAAAGGCTAATGCCAAGCTTTGTGTGAGTATGTTTGTGTCTCAGAGCCCTACTAAAGCTTTGATCAGCCAGAACAGAGGAGACCCTTGAGGATAACAGACTGTATGTTCTGTGAAAAGCTTTTTCTTTCTGACATTCTTTGCCATTTTGCATACATCATCTACTCTTTTTACTGAGTGGGAGAGCAACATTTCAAAGTCTGATATGGTACAATTACAAAGTCTGGATCATCAAAGTCTGTCCTAATTTGCTGTATTGGGTTGGCATATATTTTCAGAAATGCCATCTGTTGTTTTTATTTAATTCTTTTCACTGTGTACTAAACAATTAGCTGTGTTTGCTACTAGCATCATATTGCTCATAATTAGCATTAAAAGAATAGTTCACCCAAAAATGAAAATGTGCTAAAAAAAGTACTCACCCTCAGGCCATCCGAGGTGTAGATGAGTTTGTTTATTCATCGGAAAAGATTAGGAGAAATTTAGCATTACATCACTTGCTTACCAGTGGATCCTCTACAGTGAATGGGTGCCGTCAGAATTAGAGTTCAAACAGCTGATTAAAACATCACAATAATCCACAAGTAATCCACAAGACAATTAACGTCTTGTGAAGCAAAAAGCTGTGTGTTTATAAGAAACAAATCCATTATTAAACCTTTTTTAACTTCAAACCGTTGCTTCCAGCTAAAGATCCATAATATTGCTTTCTCCAGTGAAAACGTTGCCTCGTCTGAATCAGGAGAGAAATATGCACAGATCAAGCACCATGTGTCGGTGGTTTTAATGTGAGAGGACAACTGGGGATGGACTTTGCCGCTGGAGGAAACGCCATTATGGATTATGGATTATGGATTTTGGCCAAAAGATTTAAAGTTAAAATGCCTTAATGACAGATTTGTTTCGTACAAACACAGCTTTTTGCTTTACAAGATGTTAATTTATGGACTGAGTTGTGTGGATTACTTGTGGATTATTGTGATGTTTTTATCAGCTGCATTTATATTTTCTTAAGAAAAAGAATGTTTTTTTCTATGCTCAAAATGAGTATTTGCTTCTGTCTGTGGGGGTGTGAGAAAATGCCCAGTCAGATGACCACAGCATCAGCTGACCGCTGCAGGACAATGACATCGACTTCTAGACAGACATGTGATGGCTAGGCCACAATTCCTGGCACATTTTTTTCATTTTGAGCAATGGAAATAACCTGCTGTTACAACTTCAAACTAACTAAAATAAATAAATATAAGTAAATAAAATTAATTATTGTTTAAATATATCTTGTAATAAAATAATTAATTAATGCTAAAGAATGAATATTGGAATATAATATAACATTTTATTATTTAAAAAAAATCATATTATTTTTATTATTAAAAAATTAATTTGAAGGTGGCCATCTACAGTATAACCATCGTGAAGTGACTATAGGAATTATTTGAAACAAAGTCATCCAGCTCTTGTGCACAAAGGCCTTTTCGCTGAAGACTGATGCCTTAGCAACCTGTAGGTCCTCTTTTCATCCATTATGGCCTGGTGGG
This sequence comes from Sinocyclocheilus anshuiensis, assembly GCF_001515605.1. NCBI lineage: Eukaryota > Metazoa > Chordata > Actinopteri > Cypriniformes > Cyprinidae > Sinocyclocheilus > Sinocyclocheilus anshuiensis. The sequence continues at coordinate 376,139 of NW_015549566.1, read as the reverse complement.
GCAAAGATATACGGGGCTTACAATGTGCTCATGTGGGAGGGCCTGGTTAATGGGTGGTGGAGTAGAAAAAGCAGTTGTCCTTGAGTAGTTGTATAGTAGCTTCAAAAAGATCTCCTTTCATTCAAATTGTATGCTACATACTTCAAGTGTCAGAATCAGTCCTACTTGAACCCTTCGACTGATTTGCCTGATTGACTTAATGGCTGCTACTAAATAAATGTCTATGCTACATTATTTACCAATGAATTTTCACAATCTGATCATAGCTGAGGCAAACTGTCACATGATGGTTACACTGT
>NW_015549566.1:353994-375672 GCF_001515605.1 Sinocyclocheilus anshuiensis | reverse complement strand
TATATATATATATATATATATGTGTGTGTGTGTGTGTGTGTGTGTGTGTGTGTGTGTGTATATATATATATATATATATATATACACACACACACACACACACACACACACACACACACACATATATATATATATATATATATACATATACAGTTTTATATTATTTTATATTTGAAAAATATATTTATGTACTTATTTTAATATTTATTTCAACACTTGTCCTCCTAGCACCTATAGTATCCACCTGGGGTTCCCCTAGATCCTCGTTTGAAAACCTCTGGCCCCAATTTCACTCTAATTTTGACAAAATGTGTCACTCCATCTTGTTTTTGAACAGCACTGTGGGTGTGTTATGTCACACATATACGCTCTAATGCATATCTCGTGTCATACATGACTGCTCAGATCAAACCACCTCACACTCATCCTAGTGCCTTTCCTGCAGAGACAAGCACACACATGCACAAATGCACACACACAAAGGGCCCCTGAAAATAATCACTGTGGAGAACCTTATAAAGCGAGCAAAGCACACACACATACGAGATCACACATAGAGCTGTTGTTCAGGCTGGGGTCCTGAGAGCGGGGTTCAGAGCAGCCAGTGTCCCGTCTGGCAGGAAGCACTCTGCATTCTCAGCGACGTGCCTTGAGTGGACAAATCATGCTGATTGTGTGGGAGAGAAACCCAGCGCTGCTTCCAAGATGAAGGCAGAGAGGGAGGCATCATGCAAAGAGACAGCCATTCCTTCACCGTTTCTTCTCCTATGGCTTTTCATCTTTTCTTTGGCAGGTAAGACGACATCATGACTTTTCTACAGTGCATGTTGAGGGAAAACTTTCTAAAGAAGAGGAAGAAAAATGTACGCCGTTGTCAGTTTCACTTTTCAGTGTGTGTTTTGTTTGTGGGTGGCTGGATGACACATTTCACAAATGGAGCGATCAGTCAAGTTAATTAATTAGGGCACTTGATGAAACTGTACATTTGAAATGCTTTTAAATGTGTTTTGTTTTATTAGAAATACTGTCTTTTTAGAATGAATGTAATAGTAAGGAAGTTAAAAGGCAAATGGAATGATTATATGACAACAAACCTTAAAAAATGCACATTGCAAAATGTATTTTATTTTTTTTTTTTAAATAAATAATCACACCACAGACCAGTTTATTTTGCATTTTGGCAAAAAAAACATTCATGCTCTCTTTCATCTCCATCCATGCATTAAATTTATTTTAAAGTGCACATTTGTGCCAAAAAATCTGAACAACAATTTCAGAACAATCACTACGGCATGAGTGAGCTGGCATGAGCTTGATGACGTCACATTTTCTTAAAATCAGGTATAGATGTGCCAAGGACATGTCCTAACTAAAGCCCAGTCTTCCTCAGAGACCTTAGATTAGCAGAATCACTGGGCCCCACTGTCTATATCTCCCCATACACAAAAGAGCATGTCTCTTGCACAGCTGCTCCTGATTGGAGGAGAGCGAGCCTACAATCCATCCCTTTGTTAGCTCATCCTGGCAAGACCTCAACAGTGAGAATTGTTGCCACAGCGATTGAGCCATGCCACGCTGACTCGCACTGCCCTGGCAAAGCGGGCAAGGACATGTTGGTTCACTCAGGAGTAATAAACACAAAGCTGTTTACCAGCAGGTGTCTCGCTGGAGAGTTCAGGCAATGTGTATTTATGGTTCAAACTGCAAAAATTGGCTGAAAATAAGAAATAATCAGTTTAGTAAACATAAAAAGTGAAGAGAAAATATAGAAAATATCTATCTATCTAATCATTTCTTTCTTTATCTATCTAAATTTATTTATAATGCATTATAATATTTAATAATTTATGTTAGATAATGAAACACCAGCATCTTACAGTCAAGGGTCTCACTTTTTACTATAATTATATCTATCATCCAACCATCCATCCATCTAGTAAAAAGATAACATTGAGGTAAGCTGATGGTGTTTTATTTAATTTAAATTAATTATTTAAATTCATAGAGTTCTTATTTGATGTTTCAAACATCTTAATTGCAGACTGAATCTTCTTGAAAATAACACTTTGAATTTAGTTGGAAAAGTGCCTTTTGAGTACATTTTACTTTGAAATACTGTATAGTAATTCTGTATAGTTTTAAGCATGTTATTAATAAAGCTTGCTTAAATCAAATTTATATGTATTCATTTGTCAGAAATGTTTGTCCAAAGCCACTTACAGTACATTCAAGGTATTTTTGTAGGGTAAACTGGGGCAAGATGTAACACTTTTTACTCCAGTCATTGAATATTGATTTGTACAGTATCATGAAAAGCTATACAAATAAACTTGAATTGAAAAATTGAACTGAATATTGTTTTAGGGTTTACTATATCTTTTTTTTTCCTTACTGCTCAGGTTCATTTAACACATATTGACCTTTTGTGACAACATGCCCCAACTGCTGGAGTGCCACTTTAATGTGTCTGTTTGTGAATGTATTTTCTTTATGTATTTAGGTGTATGTGGGGTGAACATCAGCTGTCCGTCTCCTCTAGTGCGAGGTACACTAGGAGGCTCAGCCCTTCTCTCTGTGTCCTACACCAGCACCAGTTCTGACAAGCCTGTTATTAAGTGGCAGCTGAAGTGGGACAAACCTGTCACTGTGGTCCAGTCCATTGGTACAGACATCATTGGGAACCTAAGACCTGAGTACCGCGGCAGAATCCTCCTGTACGAGAACGGCTCCCTGCTCCTGCATCACCTGCAGCTGTCAGACGAGGGCACCTATGAGGTGGAGATCTCCATCACTGATGATACCTTCACTGGGGAGCGATACGTCAACCTCACCGTGGATGGTAAGACAGACATAGACATTTCATTTATGTCATGAGCAACTTTCCTTATCCATGTTATCTGGTTCTGTCACAGTTCCAGTGTCCAGGCCTTTTGTTCACATTGTGGCCTCATCCGTCCTAGAGCTGACTGAGCTCTTCATACTCAACTGCACTCACGACAGTGGCACCAAACCTACCTATAGCTGGCTGAAGGGCGGGAAAACTTTAACCAATGACTCGCGTCTGCTCCTGTCACATGACCAGAAGGTCCTGACCATCTCCCGTGTTGTGATGTCAGATGACGACGTCTACAGCTGTAGGGTGGAGAACCCCATCAGCAGTATGAAGAGCCTGCCTGTCAAACTCACTGTTTACGGTAGGTGTTGTTGAGACTCCACAGTCACCTTCATCAGTGAACTATGACCTGAAATGTTACATAAAATCTTGCTGTTTCATAATAGATAAGAACGCAAACAAAATGTAAAGCAAAAATAACTAGATTACATTCATGCATGTTTATCCAAAGTGACTTACATTGCATCCATTCAGTGTACACATTTTCATTTTATCAGTTATTGCTTTCCCCGGGAATCAAACCCATGACCTTGGCATTGCTAAAGCCATGTACTGTTTGATCCTTGATACCATATTTACCCCTATATGGACATATTAGTACTGTAAAGGTATATGTATTAGTACCTAAATTGTACATTTTAGTGCCTTGTGAAAGGGTACTGCCCCATTGATAGCTCTTCTACCTTTTTTTCTGACAGTATATTTAGAAAATAACATAAATAAATAGAGGCATTTGAGTGTAGAATGGTATAAAATAATGTGAATATTGTACATTACATTTTGAATACAAATTATACTTCAAAAACATATATCCCAGGCTTTAAGCATTTCAAGGGATATTCACACCCAAAAAGTAGAAGTAAATTATATCATTATTTAATCATCATGTTGTTTCAGACATTTCTGTGCAACATAATGGAAATATTTTATGTAGCTATTTGGCATTGAACAATAGTTCATTAAAAAAGCACACACACACAGTAAACGTGTCCATATGAATTGTGTACTATTCCAAGTCTTCTTTCCAAAGCAGTGTTGTTGTTGTTGTTAACTAAAACTATTAGAAATTAATAAAGCTGAAATAAAATAAAGTATAACTAAAAACCTAAACTTATAAATGTTGCCTTGCAACTAACTTACATATAAAAAAAAATACACTGAAGTACAAAAATTGCTTAAAATAAAATGAAAAATTAAAATAAAAAATACAAATTAATATAAAATGTATCAAATCTTCATAGAACTATTGAAAACAAAAAGCACATCACAAAATTGCTCAAATGTAAACTAAAATTCAAATGAAAACTGAAAAAGATAAAAATAAAAGAACAATTAAAACATAAATAAATACTACAGTAGTAGAAGTCACACTGGCCACTTTTATCATGTTTTTGAAGACTGACAGTTACAGTCACCATGAAAAAGAGCTGCAGATTCTTCAAAAGACTGAAGAAAAAAATAGCATATGGCTTTGGAACAACATGAGTGTGAGTAAAGAATGAAAAAATGTTCATTTGGATGGTTGGAGTGTTTATGAAAACGGCTGATGAAGGTGATGTTTACAAACAAGTGTTTGGCTCCACTGAAGCTCAGCTGATCCTCTCATCCATCTTCTACTTCTTCACTTGCACACATTTCTGTCAGAATACTGAGCCCAGCAGGGTCCTGCATTCCCTCTGCACAGTCTACCCTTTAAAAAAAGCCTTAAGTTGCCCCATTCATTCTTGCACTTATATTCCTGGCAACCTGTGCAATCAATCTTCCATTTAAGGTCTCCTTAATTTAGACCTTGTCTACAGTGTAGTTTGGTCTTTCAGAGCAGTTTGTTTTGTGGAGAGGAATGATGTACTATGTCACCGTGTATTCTTCTTTTAAATTTTGCAGGACGGAGTTCTCTCTACATCATCCTCTCCATGGGAGGCATTTTCTTACTCATCACCTTGGTGACTGTGTGCGCCTGTTGGAAACCCTCCAAAAAGTACCAGCTCTATTGTCCTTATCCATTCTGTTTGATAGGTCTAAAAAGCGAGCCACAATAAATCTCGCCAGCTTGCACTGTTCTTGTAAGAAAAGTCTTTGTGCTTCAAATGTTAGGAGGTCAAAGTTCCACAGATCAGATGAAAAACAAAGACCAAACCAACAGATTAAACTGGAAAGAAGTCATCTTTTACACATTTAGGCTTCTGTTTGTACACCAAATGAATATGATACTGCATTTGATATTTCAATCACAGTCAGGTATGTTGCTAACCAAAAATACATCATTGTTTTCTCTATAGAAAAAGGCAAGAGCTTGCCGGACAGAGCAGACAAAATGTAGCAGAGCAGAACAACGGCAATCATGAGGGTAACGGCAATCATGTTGTTCATTCTTGTAGAATCACTCAAGATAAATCTCTATGTTCTCTTAAACCAAAAACATTTTAAAGATGCACCCTCATTAATATATATATATATAGTTAGTTCCCAAGGCAAAATGTCTACATTTTATTTATTTTTTTTTTCATCTAATGTTTATATTTTATTTCATTTTATTGCAGCTTTTTTTTCAATTACCAATTTTATTGTCGTTGCCTAAAACAGTTTTATTTTGCATGGAGTGGGTCGCATCATGGAGGCCGCCATTTTGAGATCACATGACCAACAGGACACTACTCTTTATCCATGTAACCTCAGTTATTGGACATCTTAGTTTGCAGAATAAATTAATCAAGACTGACTGTAAATATATGATTCTACAATGGCATTAGTTAATTTGCTTTTGCCTTTATGCATCCACTAGGTGTTAGTATAAGTCCAAGGCTACTTCATATCAACCAATGCAACATTAAAAATTAATGAGTGCACATTTTTATTTTTGCCTTTTTTTACATCACTGTATAATACAGTGATTTTTTAATGCTTTTATTAATTATTGAATAATTTGCTTTTAAATCTTGAATATTCTCTTTACTGTAGTTGATATATTGCCTGCTAGAAATGACCAGAACCGTCGGAACCCAGGTGGACTATATGTCCTCAAAGAAACGGTAAGAAATTATTATTATTATTATTATTATTATTATATTGTTATTATTATTATATTGTATTATTATTATTATTATTTCCAGGATTTCCCTGAGGGAACAGATGAGTCTTCCTGTAATTATATCAACCCTATTGATCCCCTCAGCCCATCTTGTTATCCAAACATGTCTCCACCTTCTGCACACTCTCCAGATGCTTATATGCATTCAGGAAGAAGATACCCCCCTACCCCCATACCCTCTCCTCCATCAACCCCTCATCCTACTCTCATTCCACCGCTCTCCTGTCCACCACACGTGAGCAGCTTAACACGCAAACCCCACCCACCAAGACTAAGCCCCTCCCCTCCACATGCAGAACAACTTATGATTGAACCAGAAAACAATATGCACCACCACAGCCTCCCGCGATGAGCAAGAGAGTTTGGATGTAAAATGTCCAGGATAATGTCAGATTATGAGACTATGTATGGGGGTATGGAAATTGTAATTAGTTATTTTATATTAGTTATCTTATGGAAATATTATGGGTTGAGTATTTTATGCTTTCCAAAAGCTATAGGTGAATGAATGGTGTACAAGACCAAAACTTGTAGTTGAAAAGTAAGAATCTAATTTACCAGAGGAGTACATGGATGGTTTAATTGTTATTGTATACTAATTTTTTTTTTTTTGTCAGATTTAGCCAATATGATACTGTTGATTTCATCTATATTGAGCATTATTGGGATCTGTTAGGATTGACTGTAAATAGTGTTACTTTACGTCAGTATTAAAATTATTTTATTATTTTTGCTCAAGTAATATGACTTTCTTTCTGAATATTTAAAAAGACATAAAGACACAAGCCTCTGTGTACACAATTGACAACTTACTCCTTTTAACCACCAGAGGCTCCCACATCACTATCAATCAATAAAACATCTGCCACATTTCAAAGCTGGACCTCAAATAGCAAAACAGTAGTGTTAACAAACTCTTCAGCTTCTCTCCTTCCCTTTTTCTGTAGAATAATAGAAACGTGTTTAATTGAGTCACTTCAACTTGATTTACCGAGTAAATAAATTATAGCATTTCCCCCCTCATTATAGAAGGGTTTATCCGAAGGTTTTGTTAGCCAAATACTTAAAAGAGCATGTTAGTTAAACGCTGATGCCGAAATCAGATAAATGGCGTTCTACATGAGTAAAGCATATTCATCTCGTCCTGTCAATCACAACACAAGAGCATAAGCGGCCAAAACTTTACAACACCCCAAGTGAACTACAGCTTGATTTTTTAATATCTTTTTAAGTAGCCCATGGGGGAACATGGAGTATGAAAGTCAGACAGCAAGACCAATGTGTTGTTTACCTCTACTTGTCATGTTCAGCTTAACTGTCCAGCATTAGATGAACAGGCGAACTTGTGAATTTGGATTGGTAGGCCTATAGTTTTCATGTAAGCTGCAGACTAAGATCTATATTTAGAAAACAATTAGAGTAGCAATTAAGTTTTTTTTTAATTTTCTTTATTGTTTTTACATGTTTTATGGGGGTGAAAGGCTATAAAAGTGAAACGGTCGATTATAAACAAAATATTAGGCTACAGACTATATTTGTGACCCTGGACCACAAAACCAGTCTTAAGTCGCTGGGGTATATTTGTAGCAATAGCCAAAAATACATTGTATCGGTCAAAATGATTGATTTTTCTTTTATGCCAGAAATCATTAGGATATTAAGTAAAGATCATGTTCCATGAAGATATTTTGTAAATTTCCTACTGTAAATATATTAAAACTTAGTTTTTGATTAGTAATATGCATTGCTTAATTTGGAAAACTTTAAAGGCAATTTTCTCAATATTTAGATTTTTTTGCACCCTCAGATTCCAGATATTCAAATAGAAATATCTCGGCCAAATATTGTCCTAACATACCATACATCAATGGAAAGCTTAGCAGATGATGACCCTCATGACTGGTTTGTGGTCCAGGGTCACATTTATTGGTCAAGACTGAGGTTGCACATTAAGTTATAGGGGATGGCTGGTTTTGGTGACATTTTATAAAATGGTGAACATGTTATATCTTTTATTTTGCTGACACCAAACATGTGCATTTGATTTACATTAGGGTATTATACATTGGCCCTGGCTTTCATTAAAATAGACATTGTTCACATTGTTTGGAAACTTAATAAGGCCAGATATAATGTAAAGCCTATCTCCTTTATATGAAGGAACAGTGGTGTTAAAAGTATGTATATGAAAGTATGTGTGATATTTTGGAAACAATCTATGAGTTTGTAATGTATTGTTAATCTGTTAAGCATGTCTAACTCGCAGTTAGACAACAACAGTAGTCACACTGTCTGACATTAGGTGTGTGATCAGTCAACCAATCAGATGTCAGGCATCGTAAAGTTCAAGACTCTCTTTTCACAATAAATCTGTCTTGAAAAACAAAACGAAACAGAAAATATATAGCTCTTAGTCCATAAATAGATCATTCACACTGTTTTCAAATTCATGAGGATGAGTAGGGTGCAGCAGTGACGTTTTGAGATTATGTTAATAATGCTGTTATCTGAATTATATTCTACTAACGCCAACAAAGCACTTAACTGCATTATTTAAATGATTGACATTAGGTTGGTTTTAGCCTACACTCAAGGGTTAGCAGTTCTATCACTCTTCTTTGCCTATGAACAGTACTTGACGTGGTGAAAAGTGTTGTGTGTAAGTGGTGATTATGCAGAATGGGAACATTTTGGGTACATACTCTAATCAGTACAGAAAACCCCAAATCAGAATGTCTGTTTCTAAATGCAGTAGTATTACAAAATCTTTCCACTCACTCTTTAACCTTTTCTATACTGAGTAAAGAATATTGTGAAATTATGTGTGCTGGACTGACTTCAACATCATTAGCTGGTCTTTGCAGGTAAAAAGCTTAGTTTTTTTAAATGATCAGCCTTTCGGCATATTTTGTGTGGATTTTGAAGTCAATACAGTGTGGTTGCTTTTCTTGTCTTAACAGGTCAGAGAAACAAAATACGAATCCTTCAAGAAGACTTTCAAGCTTCACAGAGTGGGTGAAACATTAAGGATGCTGAAAAGCGAAAGGAAAAGATGAAAGGACCCTAATGGAGGAGTTTTCCATATTCCTACCCAGATCTGGCCCGGACACACATCCATAAACTGAACAACCATAAAACCTAATAAAATAATGTCTTCCCCTTAAATCCTTTATTATTGAAATATGACTGGACTCCTCTCTTTTGTCCCATGATTAGCAGCAAGCATATGCATTTCTGATTACCCGAGGTGTGATTTTCTTTCTCACCTAGTTACATAAGCTTTTAAATGTATGCTTTTGTGCAGGTCCGTTGTTAAGCCACCTTTGGTGATGTTGAAAGTTAGACGTGAACTTCATTGGCCAAATGGTTTGGAATAACAGTTTTGATTTCTTATTATCCACATTAGCCCTATCCAGTCTTATGTTCTTATCAAAACCGTGCCCTTGTGTCAGCAGTAAAACAGCTCCTCTGGGCGGCCCAGACTACTAATCTATTTCCGCAGAGGCATGTAGTCAATGGCACATGAGACTCTAAGAATTAAGACATAGGAAGCTTTTCTGGCCCCTCGGGGATGAGATTAGAGAGGAAGAAGGCTCAGAACAGGTTTGCGCTTGTCTCTGCTGTTCACACTTTCATCCCTAGTTTATTTGGGCTGTTAATGATCCAGCCACACATGCCAGCATAATAATGATTGTGATCCAACGTTTTTGTGAGTGGTTGTACTAACCATTGTCCTTTCCTCAGCTGACCAGATCATATGTTGCTCTGAGTGGACACAGAAAACTGTAGGGCACATTACGCTGACAGAAATGTCATTGAATTCACCCACAATTACTTTTACATAGCCTCAATTTTATATTGCCATGTTTTTAAGTAAATTGTGATTGTTTGCCATTAGTTTGCTTCAATGTTCTTAGGTAGTTTTCCATTAGTGATAAAAATGTGTTTTTTTTCTCCACTAAAGACCCATGAATCTCATCAAATTCAAGTGTTGAAGCTGCATATATGACACAGTGGACCATCATTTTTTCAGACGTAAATATAGACTTAGGGTGGGCTGCTAAATCAAGCAGGATGAATGAAAGGACTAAATTAAATGATTACAACAGCAACAACAGACATCAAGGGGGTTGGGCACTTTTTCACCGTAGTAACTGTTCCCCCTGACAACAGTGGAGAGTGACAATTATATTCAGGGTCCTTCAATACACCCAGGTTTCCCTTGCTCACTTGCTCTATTTGGCTCCATTGAGCACCTGGGACGGCTGGGAACGCTGCCTGCACGCGGGGAGAACCGGGAGCTGTTGATGCTGCACAGGCAAGAGTGCTATTTTCTGACTCAAAAGTTCTATCTGCAATGCTACGAATAGAACATTTCATTACGTTCAGATTAAGTTACACGGTCAGAAATAAATGCGGCCTGCAGTAAGGCTCTATCTTCAAGCAAGTTCCCAAGAAAGTCTCAGGTGACACTATGTCTAATTGTTTAGGAGCAATCAGAGTAAACCGAGAGTTATTAAAGTTGTACTTATGCACAGATGTGCACTATAAAGTATGTTCTGTGGATTTGATTGTCTTGTGAAAACACTTGGCTTTTAAAGGGATAATTAATCTAAAAATTTAAATTATTTTCTCATTTACTCACCTTCATGTTGTTCCAAACCTGTATGACTTTCTTTCTTCTGTGGAACACAAAAGAAGATATTTTGAATAATTTTTCAACTGATTTACCATACATTGAAAGTCAGTGTTGGCCTAGAACAACAATGGACACCATTGACTCGTTGTATGAAGAAAAAAAAAACATTTAAATTGCTTGACCCTTGTTTCGGCAAAGTGTAACACTGCTTTTAACCCTAGGCTATGAAGCTCTGCTCTAGAGCCTGGTTAGCACAATTTAAAGGGTTATTCGTTTGGTTGACAGTACTAGACTACAAGGTCTTACTTTATGTATTTATTTGCAGATTACATTTTGTGGTGTGCCTTTCAAGAGCTGGTCTTGGTGGATCTGCTCCTGGTTAGGGGTTCCAGGACAAGTGGCTCACTTATATAGTTCATCCTGTCAGCATGGGGTCTGGCTCCTCCTCCTGTGCTCCCAAAACCATCTATTTGGACGTAGATGGTAAAGTGCAGAAGGTGAGTGTCTCGCTTTAATCATGAATTCAGCTGAAGTCAGTTAGTGGCTAACATGAGATCACAAATTACTATAGGTGGTTGACCAATATGTTTTTTCTAATATCTAGAAAGCAGGGTGTCTGATGACCAATATAATGCAGACATCTTAATGAGTGTGTGAATTAAAGCACACAAAATTGCTTAAATTAGGCCTAAATGAATGCATTTTAAAGAAAAATATTGAAACAGAATTATTATCCATTGACAAACAAAATATGGGCCTGGTTGATATATCAGTTTATTACAAATACCCGAGACCTGAAATGCTGAATCAAAGCCAATAAACAAGATATTAAGCAGTTTGTCATTGCACTAGTAAGTCTGTCAAGAGGAGTGCTGGGAGATCAGCGTGCACAGATTAAAAATAAAGCTGAAGATGGCGTGTTCCACAGGTGTGACTGACATTGCATGCTGTTGTGACACTTGACACATTGTTTTCTCCTGTTGTTTCCTAGAGAATGACTGAAAAACTGTTAATGGTAGTGTTTAAATCCAATTTACAGAGTGTTATGTCATTATAATCTATGATTAATGAAAAATATTTTGTGTATTTTAGTCATTAAGATTTTTATGGGAGGTTCATGAGTTTGTACAGTATGAAAAATTTATATGGCAGAATATGCTTGTGTCAGATTCAGCAGTTCATCTTGAAGTGTACACAACTTCCTAAGAGCTTAGAGAGGCAAAGTGGACATTGAGAGCATTGAGATTGGCATATGTTTACTGTAGTAAAGGATCTATTGGAGATCTGAGCTTGTCTACCACAGCTGCCTCTTTCACCATTGTTATTCTCTATTTTAATGGTTTTAATTACTAGACTAATTTAATTGATTAACTTAATTTAATTGAACATATCAGTTCATATTATATATATATTTATAGTTATATATAGAGATATTACAGTTATATGTGTGTGTGTGTGTGTGTGTGTGTGTGTGTGTGTGTGTGTGTGTGTGTGTGTTTGTGTGTGTTTATAAATATTTGCATTACCCCTCACATGTTTGGGGTTGGTAAGATTTTTTTATTTTTTTGGAAAAAGTCTCACCAAGGCTTCATTTATTTGATCCAAAAAAAAGTAATATTGTGAAACATTATTACAATTTATAATAACTGATGGCAAAGCTGATATCTCAGCAGCTATTACTCCAGACTTCAGTGTCACAGAAAAACAGTGTCAAAATAAAACAGACAAATGAGATGACACTGTGAATATGTGGATAGCAAAGCTGAAGTATTTGATGTTTGAGTTTATAGGATCTGACTTGTGATTGCAAACTTTGGTGTCTTTGACAATCTGAGTAAAGTGTGAGACATCTGTTTTAAAACTGTAGAGGAGACAGACTGCTAGATTCTTTTTGGCATGAAAAGAATCAGAGAAGCAGGAAACTTAAGCGAAAGTCTCGATTTAATCTAATTTCTGTTTATAAGAAACAATTGAGATAGTAAAGGGATTTTCCCACTGGGATCAAAATCATTCATTTATCACTGTTACTTTTCAATGCTTTAAAATCCCCAAAATTTTCAATGACATTTCAAGATAGTACTTATTTGAATTTATGTGTTTGAGTTGCGTTGCAGTGTTATAGCGCAGTAGCATGAGGTTATCATTTTCTCATTGTAGTACAAGTATGACGACAAATACATCCATAATACAGCTAACACACCCTTATTTGTCCTGCTCAGGTGCTTTTCAGTCGTCACTGCAGCCCATGTGATATCACAGAACTGCTCTGTTCCTCCTCCGACATCCCTAGGTCTGTATATCACTGATATCACCACTGATCAGTACCTCAATTCATTTTGCAAACCTGAAGTGGTTGAGAATGAAGTTCTCCATAGTGTACAGACATAACAAATCCATCAAATTTCACTTTTTATATCTTCTGTCCATAGGAACAGTGCTATATTGATGGTGGACCCTGAAGGTGCACTTGTGTCCATTGATCCCACGATGCCCACCAACACCCCCAAGTAAAACGCAGTCTGGCCCTTGTTGTATGTATAAGCAGCTATGTTAATTTTCAGTTTGATCTGTCAGTTAATGATCCCATTTTGTCCTTTTAGCTCCCTGTACAAAGTCATTCCTTTGTCCACCGGCCAGCTGGGAGGTAACGGGCATCATTTTCACAGTTTTTTTTTTTTTTTTACATTGTTTGCCTCGCTTGCTTGCTTATGACCTTTAGTATCCTAGATTTTGCTCATTATAATGTTTCAAGCCAAGAGTTGTTCTGCCCTGATTTATAGCCTGTGTATTTAACTCCACAGAAAAGGAAGATATGTTTCAGAATGTGCTCTCAGAGGTAGCAGAGCAGTTCAGCAGGTAATGGACGTGTTTGTTTTCTCATGGACTGAAGATGAATCTTTATCACCGTAATATTTCTGTACTAAAAAAACCAGGCAAATATTTTTTCCTTCACTCTACAGAGCATTCAGGATCAATGAGCTGAAAACGGAAGTGACCAACAGACTGGCTATGCTGGAGAAGAGAGTAGAACGTATGTACTGTAATAACTATGTTTGACTGCTTTCTTGTTGTTACCTGGTTTTATTGTTGCTCAGACTTAGAGATGTACACTACAAGACTCACAAGACTCTAAACAGACTTTAAAACACTAAGAATCATTCACTTGCTGACTTTGTAAATGGTTACAGAGGAAAAACTGGGCATCATACACTTATCGACTGAGGATCACACTATCATACTTTTAAGTCATTCTGAACACAACAAACTCGCGCAGAAACATGCACAGCGTTGCTAGGAAATGCATGACAAATGAAAACAATACGTGTTCTAAAATCTGCCCAAAATATCAAACATGTTTGATATCCTCCGACTGGATGGAATCATAGTCTGAAGCTAAAAAAAAACATAGTCTGTGCCCATCATACACTATATAATTTTCTGTCATATCTGTCAACTTCGACTGCCTAACACCTTTAAACTGGCTCTAATATTGGCAAACAAATCACCCAGACTGTAAATCGGAGCAAAAATCTAGGCAGAATTTGTGTAGTGTATTCTGGCCTTTATGGATTTAAGCTAACCCAAGTATTTAACTTTGATATGTATAATTATGGCTTGTTGAGGAGAAGTGTGATATTGTTTCACACTTCTAGGGACCCAAATATTATAAAGACTAGGTTTTTTGGCTCAGGCCACCCTAGCAACATCATAGTAACTTGATAAAGAACATTCAGTAAACCATAGCAACCACATAGCAACGTGATAAACACCTAGAACCTACCGCATAGCAATGCAATGAAAAACACTTATAACTCCTTAGCAAATGCATAGCAACATGATACAAAACACCTAGACACACTACAGTATATGCATAGTACTACAGTAAAAACTACTCCAAACACCTTAGCGACTGCATAGTAAAATGATAAACACCCAGAGCACCCTAGCAACAGCACAGACACATGATGACCACTCTTCTTACTATGATGATTTTCTATGCAGTGGAGGGGTTAAAGGTCGTGGAGATCGAAAAGTGTAAAAACGATTTGAAGAAGCTGAGAGATGAGATGACATCCAGAGCAGGAGGAAGGTAAGTGAAAGAAAATGTCTTGCAGGGAAGTCAACGCAAGCGTTGCGATCTATCTGTTTATTCATCTAGAGCAGCTCTTTTTCAAACAAGAAACACAAATGTATCTAAATGACTAATCAACCACTCTCCTTTTAGAGTGAATTGTCCATGCAAATACAATTTCTCAGACGATGGAAAGAAATTAACTCCTAGACGTGACGTCCCCAGCTACCCAAAGGTGCTTTAAAGTTTTATGATATGCTTTGATTGAATTATGGGCCCTGTGGGAGAACATTTTGTCTCTATTTAGTATTTATCTCCGGTAATCTTGATTTCCCCAGTACACGCTTTCTCAGGAGACCATTGAAGCGCTGAAGAAACCAACATTTGATGTTTGGCACTGGGAGCACAATGAAGTGAGTCTGACTCAGTGTAATATACAATACATTTAGAGATGAAATAATACACACATGTTCATTTTTTACTGTTTACTGTTTGTCAGATGCTGAGCTGCCTGGAGTACATGTACCATGACTTAGGCCTTGTGAAGGAGTTTAACATGAATCCAATTACTCTCAAATGCTGGCTGGTAAGAAAATTAGTATAACTGTAAAAATGAAAGGGTGCAAGAAAGGTGATTTTCCCCTCAGTTTCCCAGGTTAACAGCTCTGATGATTCTTTTTATATGTTCTCAGCTGGGCATTCAGGAAAATTACCGTAGCAACCCGTTCCATAATTTCCGCCATTGTTTCTGTGTGAGTCAGATGATGTATGGCATGATCCACCTCTGCAACCTCCAGGTGGGAACTTTTACGTACATAGCAATTAGCACAGCAATTACTGTGGAACAGGAAAAGTGGAAACCTGTGTGTGTGGCCAACAGGAAAAGCTCACTTTGAAAGATATGGGCATTTTAATGACTGCTGCCGTGTGTCACGACTTAGACCACCCTGGATACAACAACACGTAAGATCTTCACCTCTGTGTAATTATGCTCTCGAGTCAGTTCTCATAAAAACTTATAGGTGTACCCAGGTGTTTGCCTATATGTTCGTGATGACAATTTTACAGCCCTATATCTGTGCCGTTTATCTTAGTAATCATTCCCATGACATATGACGAGATAATGTAGCGCTGTCTATATGCAGGTACCAGATCAATGCTCGCACTGAGCTGGCAGTGCGTTACAATGACATCTCGCCCCTGGAGAATCACCACTGCGCTGTGGCCTTCCAGATACTCTCACTGCCGGAGTGTAATATATTTGCAAACGTGGACCCAGAGGCCTTTAAACAGATCCGACAGGTATAGCACAAAATATCAACTCCCATTTAAGCAATCTAAGGGGCCGTTTATACAGATACATTTTTTGCATTATAATTGTGAGACACGGGGTAGTTGAATGAAAAAAAAAAAAGACACATTTGTAAAACTTATTTTAACCTGAGCGGTCAGATGCTGAGCTGCCTGGAGTACATGTACCATGACTTAGGCCTTGTGAAGGAGTTTAACATGAATCCAATTACTCTCAAATGCTGGCTGGTAAGAAAATTAGTATAACTGTAAAAATGAAAGGGTGCAAGAAAGGTGATTTTCCCCTCAGTTTCCCAGGTTAACAGCTCTGATGATTCTTTTTATATGTTCTCAGCTGGGCATTCAGGAAAATTACCGTAGCAACCCGTTCCATAATTTCCGCCATTGTTTCTGTGTGAGTCAGATGATGTATGGCATGATCCACCTCTGCAACCTCCAGGTGGGAACTTTTACGTACATAGCAATTAGCACAGCAATTACTGTGGAACAGGAAAAGTGGAAACCTGTGTGTGTGGCCAACAGGAAAAGCTCACTTTGAAAGATATGGGCATTTTAATGACTGCTGCCGTGTGTCACGACTTAGACCACCCTGGATACAACAACACGTAAGATCTTCACCTCTGTGTAATTATGCTCTCGAGTCAGTTCTCATAAAAACTTATAGGTGTACCCAGGTGTTTGCCTATATGTTCGTGATGACAATTTTACAGCCCTATATCTGTGCCGTTTATCTTAGTAATCATTCCCATGACATATGACGAGATAATGTAGCGCTGTCTATATGCAGGTACCAGATCAATGCTCGCACTGAGCTGGCAGTGCGTTACAATGACATCTCGCCCCTGGAGAATCACCACTGCGCTGTGGCCTTCCAGATACTCTCACTGCCGGAGTGTAATATATTTGCAAACGTGGACCCAGAGGCCTTTAAACAGATCCGACAGGTATAGCACAAAATATCAACTCCCATTTAAGCAATCTAAGGGGCCGTTTATACAGATACATTTTTTGCATTATAATTTGGAGACACGGGGTAGTTGAATGAAAAAAAAAAAAAGACACATTTGTAAAACTTATTTTAACCTGAGCGCCACCACAAAATTAGGGCTGTCACAATATAAGATTTTTATTATGGGATTATCATGGCCAAAATAATTTGCGGTAACCCTATTATTGCGTATAACCATATTATTAGAATTTCTGAAAAAAATAAATAATGCTATCAGTCAAATTCATCTTTATCTTTGTTTATTTGGTGTTTTCTCTGTTTTGGCAAGTATATCACATCCATACGAGTGTATGGAGGTGGAGAGAGAGTTTACCATAACTGTGCATGTGCAAAAACAACTTCCTGTTGATCTGAGCTTCCTGCAGACTAGGATGTTTAACACTTCATCTATTTTACAGAATTCAAAGAACTCTCGGTGGCTAACTTTTTTCAGGTGTGAATAGAGAGTGTCTCGATTTCATATTTCATATTCTCCAAAAACAGAAAATGTTTTTGCAGAAAATGTTGCAGAAAATGTTCAGAAAATATGTGTTTATTATATGACAATGTATTGGCAGGCTATCATAACACTGATTTTGGCCACGGACATGGCCCGGCATGGCGAGATTCTGGACTCGTTCAAGCACAAAGTGGACAATTTTGACTTTACCAATGAGGAGCATGTGACTTGCGTATGTATCATACACCCTTTCTGCCAAAACCATGTCTTAAACTAGCTAAAACCAGCAAAAAGATTGTTTTTCAGCAGTATATGGTATGAATTTGAAAGGTAAAGATTTGTTGACAGCGTGACAAGTAAAGATTTGTCGTCTTCTCATGTGTTCAGCTGAAGATGGTTCTTATCAAATGCTGTGACATTTCCAATGAAGTTCGGCCTACAGAAGTGGCAGAGCCATGGGTGGATTGTCTGCTGGAGGAATATTTCATGCAGGTTTGCTGATTCTACATCTTGTGTTATAATTGCTCTACAGTGACAGGTGGGTTTGTTTATACTGTCTTGTCTTTGTTAAGAGTGATAGAGAGAAATCTGAGGGGCTTCCTGTGGCACCCTTTATGGACAGAGACAAAGTCACCAAGCCCACAGCCCAGATTGGCTTCATTAAATTTGTCCTCATCCCCATGTTTGAAACTGTCATGAAGGTAGGTGAAATAGTCAAATAGTAAAGCAATAGTTCATCCAAAAATGTAAATTCTGTCATCGTTTACTCATTCTCATGATGTTTCAAATCATATCATGTTTTTCCTCTCAGCTCTTCCCTCAGATTGAAGAGATTATGGTGCAGCCTCTAAGAGACTCACGGGACCACTATGAGGAGCTGAAGCAAATTGATGATGCCATGACCGAGGTAAACACTTCTCAGCTCATAGTCATAGCTTTCTGAAATAAATAATATAATATAATATAATATAATATAATATAATATACACACACACATCTTAAGAACTCACGCTATTATATATATATATATATATATATATATATATATAGTCTGTGTGTGTATACAGTATATATATATATTATATACAGTAAATTGATGATGCTGTGACCAAGGTAAACACTCCTGAGTAATATTTTGATATTTTGAAAGATTTTTAAATAATATTTTTTTCTATTAAAATATAAAATTCAAACTTATTTATGTGATCTCAAAGCTATTTGTCAAAGCTTCAAAGAACATCATTTATTTGAAATATAAATCTTTTGTAACATTATAAATGTCACTTTTAATTGTGTCCTTGTCTAATTGTGTATACACAAATACAAGAAATGAAAAATACAAATATTAATTTCTTTAAAAATAGACATACATATAATTGAGCCTCATTATAGAGCCCCATCTTGCTAACATAAAGGTATGTTTTTTGTTCAATGAGGCACAGAAGAAAAAAACAGAAAATATGTCATTAGGAGGGAAGAAGAAATAAGCACTGCTGTGTGCATAATGATAATGTAAGTTAAGTGTAAGTATACTTGATACATTATACACTGAGTGCAGTGTTTTGTTCTTTTCATATTCCAGAAAGACATTCTTTTCACTGTTATGTGCTTTATGTTTTCTTTTTCCTTTACTTGCATCTTACAGTTATTTTCCTAAAATCTGTGCTTTTTATAGTGAAGCATTATTGGGAGAGTGATCATATGGCTAATGTGTTTTCATGTGTAATTTTAGGAGTCTGATTTTTGACCCATCAGCACTGTGTGGACAGAGTTCCGGTGTGAGGATCTGTGAGACGCTGGGCTGGGGTTGAAGACGGCTGGTTTGAATCCACTGAATCTAAAGGATCACCTGATTGACTCATGAAATCACGAGTCGCTTCCTTTTGCCAACAGACTGCAAGGCCGGTCTGATTATTTATTTTTGTCATTAATCATTTATAAAGCCTTTTTGGCTGATATGGGCATATATATTTATCACTGCGGTTTTAATCTGGTTTTTATTCTGTTTTACAGTGTTCAATGGAAAAAAATGCATTTCTATTGCATGTACGTATGTAGTATGTAGTTATCTGAAAGTTTTGTGGTCCCAAAGCAATTAAGATACCGAATTACATCATGACGTATTTCCGTAACTAGTGCCTTTTAAAAATGTGTTTTGATGATTATAAAAGGTCAGCACAATATGATATTGTTTCTTTTGTCAACTATTTCTCTCCCGACTTCCTCTTGAACACAGAAGTTCACATTTTAGGCGGTTTTGTGGTGAGCACAATACTGTAAATCAGAATATCAGCTTTTAAGGAACCCGAGAACTCCCTTTGCAGTGGTTTGATTCAGTTTCCAGCTAGATGCTGTTTCCCATTTTTTATTTGGTTATTGAGGTTTTAAATCAAAGCATTTGCACTAAAACATCCACATAGATACTAATTTACACACCTTCATTACTTTTTTTCTACAGAGCACAAAAGAAGATACTTTGACAAAATGTTTTTCAAAGTCATACAGGTTTGGAACAACTTGAAGGAGAGTAAATTGCAAAGTTTTAGTTTTGGGGTAGAACAACCCTTTACAGTAAATTAATCTTTTTTTTTTTTTTTTTGCTATTTGAGAAGTCATGATATTCACAACTTACCAGAAGTCATACCTGCTAAACATATTCAATATTTCTACCCTGTAGCTCCCTGTTCTCACCATTTTTTTTTTTTTTTTGCTCTCTGTATCCTATTTGCTCTGGTTTGCTTCTAATACTTCCTCAAAATAAGACAATAAAGTCTGAGGGAGTTCTGCCTCCTGGCTGTTCTTTTCTCCTTTTATCAATGTGGTAATAAAAGCTCTCGCCAGGAGGTCACATGTGTTCGCTATTATGACAAGGTTAGGCCTGTACGCATCATTTCATTCATATGTTTCACTGTCAGCGTTTGGCATCTTCGCCTTTAGAGCAGTACATTTTGATGGATGGAGATCACGGCACATTTTTCCTTAGCTAAGGGCTGTGTAACTTGTTGAAACAAGACTGGGGTGCAAAGTTTGTCATTGCAAGCTATCAATTAAAGAAGATTTTAAAAGAAGAGTGGAAAGTTATTTATAAGTAGACTTATTTTTAAGTCATGTGACCCAAAATGTAGGCCTAAAGCACACGCACAAATACTGTTCCTGGTGCACAAACTGTAACATGTACGTCTCAACCTGTATTTTAGAGTCACGCTTTTTCCATCCCGACTGGATCTGTTTGTGCCTTTGGCTTGTTTTCATGATAAATGGCATACTTTTATATACATTTCTTCATCTTGTTGCCTCTATTAGATGATAAGCCTTAATTTAAGCTTTCAATTACCCATCTGCTGGCATGTCTTGCTTTGTCTCCACTCGACTGTGACATATTGAGTTCACAGATTATCAAAGCCTGTTTCATCACCCACTTCAGAGAAACGAAAACATTTATTTGAATGAAAACAACGCTCGTTCTAATTCCAATGCATCCAGGCCCGCCTTTGTTTTTAGATGCGTTTACACTTTGACTGCATGGAAGAATCGTCCTTTACATCTCTGACATGTTCCAAAAAGTCCCAACATTACTTTTATCCTTCCCATACTAATTAGGAATCAACAAAACGGGGTTTAACAGTTGTTTTGTACCCAGAAGGCACAGGTTGACCCATTAAGACCCATGTTTTGTGTGTGCTGGCACCTTCAGGTTTTGTCGCCTGTGTTCCACTGCCTGTTCACAGGGTGGCAATATTTCTCTAAAGAGCTCTTTTGTGCTCTCCACTCAGACCACTGAAAGAAGAGCAATTATATGACAAAAGAAAAATTCTCAAGAGTGGAAACTGAAAACGGTAAAGAAAGTCACACCCAGGCATATAAAAGCCTGGTTTTTGGTCATATAACAAACTTACTGTGTGAAGTATTCTATAACTTGGTGCATTTTCTGCATTTAATATATTTTTGACAGATAAATGTAAACTTTTTACTATCTTTTTATATTTTCAACATCGTTTAAATATTGTGTTTTGTTAATTGTAACACTGGTAATTGTTAAATGGAAATAAAATATATAATAAAATATGAAAATATAAAATATTCCAAATATAAAATTCTGCACTATTTCTAAGTCACTAATCAAATATGCAATTTTGTCGATTCAGTTTTTAAAAACACATTAAGTTAGAAAAAATTTATATATATATATATATATATATATATATATATATATATGTATATATATAT
>NW_015549566.1:346671-353508 GCF_001515605.1 Sinocyclocheilus anshuiensis | reverse complement strand
TATATATATATACTGTTCAGAAGTTTGGGTTCAGTATGATTTCTTAAACATGTTTTACTTTTAAATTTAAAAGTGACAGTAATGGCAAAATAAATATTGGGGGGATACATGCAACCTTGGTGAGAATAAGAGACTTTTCTGTTGAACAGTAAACCGACCCCAAACTTTGAAATGATAGTGTACAATATTTCAACTATTCTGGTAGTTTTTAAATATTAAGGAGAGTAAGTGTGTTTTGGTTTTCACAAGCACTGTCCAGAGTAAGTCTCATGAAAAGCAGCGCACATTATCTGTGTGAAGAACGGGATCTGGTAATTTGACTCTGCTAAAATTCTCTCTCTGCCACTTATCACCATTTATCTGTACAGCGTCTCACTTGAAGCCGTGCTTGTCAGTGAAAGTGTGTTTCAGATAAGTTCCCTGGAACGTTTTTACAAAACAGATTAAATCTGCTTTGTGTCACTGCGGTCGATGTGGTGTAAACAGTAAAGGCAAATTAAAAGTCATTTGGATTCTCTTTAAAGGACTCTGCTGTTTTGCTTTCCTTTATTGTCATTTGTTTCCAAATCCATCTTGCTAATTAGGGGCTTTTCCACCAAAGAATCCCATGTGACGTTTTATGATTTTCAGGGTAGCGTGACAACAACTAGTGTCATAGTGTCACTCGACTGGGTGTTTACTGTGAAGTGACTTTCAAAGTTGAATTGTCAAATGTGCAACAACACAGAAGTACTTGCTGAAAATGAAAATGTGTGAAGAAATATATATAACAATAAGAAAAAATAAATTAAAAATTAGCAAAAATAAAAAGACGTTACGTCCATTTGTAAATGAGAAGCATAAATCGTGTTAACTCAGAGTGAGTAATGGACAACACTGGAGATTTAATGACATTCCTCATCCAGACTTTATTAAACTTCAAAGCTGCAGAACTCTCCCCTCATACTGTATTTCCTCTCTCCAGATATTATCTTTGTCTAAACACATTGGTCTCATCCGGTCTGTGTCTCCTTTCTGTGTTTTCTTAAAGGGGGCCAAAGTTAAGTGTCAGTGTTTAGGCTGTCAGGGGCCTCTCCTTTAGGGGGGACGTCTAGATTTCAGTTCACCACAGACACATGAATCATCTTCCTTTAGGAGAAGCAGAATGCTTCATTTCCTTTCTTCCCCAAACCATGGATTGCCAAACTCCCACCAATGAAATATAAGGGAAAAATATACACTTATATTGTTTTAGTTAACTTTTTTTTTTCCAATGCAGTAATGATGCATTGACATGGGGCTTGCGGTTCAGCAAGTGAGTCAAATGATGATTCATTACTCCTACTGATTCGGTGAGTTTATTCAGTGAAAGGTTTGTCAGAAGGATTCAGATCTTAAACCGTTAACTGTTAGTTTGCTAGTCTTTTTAAAGCATTCATTAAAAGAACCGATTTATAAAAGTCTTTTGTTCGTGAATCTGGTGGGACTCCCTTATTTCAATGAGAATCACCAAAAACCTGATAATGATTCATTAAATTAAACGAATCATACGAGTTCATGCATTGAGACCCACTTATTTCCATAAGACCCACTCAAAATGTTAATGAAATACGGTGAAAAATATGTTTTTTTTTATCTTCCTTGAAGTAATGAAGCAATGACAGGTACTTGCAGTTCAGTGGGTCATATGTTGATTCATTAGCTGCTCTGACAGAGTTCATTCAGTGAAGGATTTGTGATGGAGAATTGACTCTGAGACCCCTAAATCTTGAGTTTATGAGTCTGTTGAATCATTTAAAAACCTAATAATTAGTTTGGGACCAACTTGTTCCCATGTGATAGATAAAGAAATGCCTTTATTCTTTCATTAACACAAGTAATGACGTGAAACTTAGCTCAGTAAGTGAGTCACATGTTGATCCACTAGCTGCTCTGGCGGATTCAGTGAGTTTGTTTACTGAAGGATTCATGATGAAGAATTCAGCAGACTGATTCAAACAGGTAACTCTTGTGTTTGAGAGTCTTTTGAATCATTTAAAAACCTGCTCATTTGTTTGTGAATCAGGTGGGACCATCTTGTTCCTATATGACAGACTGCAAAATTAACGAAATATGGGGTGAAAACGTATATTTATTCTCTTTACATCAGTACTTTTTCATTAAAATTTTTTAAAGTGAGTCATACGATGATTCAGTGAGTTTGTGATGAATTCGTGGAAGGATTCAGCAGACTAATTCCCGAGTTTGTGAGTCTTTTGTGTGCATAAATATAAAAACCTGCTCATTTGTTCATGAATCAGTGGCAAATCGGTTCATGAAACTTGTTCCCACGCTGCCCACAGTTTGAAAACTGCTGCTCTAAACTGTTAATAATTATGTGGACATTTAAATATATATATATATATATATATATATATATAAACCTGTTATCTATAAATCTATTAAAAGGCACAATTGTCCAGTTCCCCTCAGACAATGCAAAGGCAAACCAATAATGCTCTTCCTGTGAGGTTTGCACAGCTTCAGGGGCATTCCTTAGATAAAGTCAAACCGCAATCTCCTCGACAGACAGCTTTTACAGGACACCTCACACTTTCCAGACAGTGAACACCTGCAGTGCTCATCAGTTCATTTGCAGTCTAAATGGTTAAAGCGTAAAGGATACTACAAAAACCAACTGTCTGTTTGTGAGCAGACTCTGGATATCTGGGACATCGCACAAGATTTATCAACAACCTGACAGTTAAGTCCAGACAATGTGGGGATAAATATTTTCTTATAAAAAAAAAGAAAAAACAACATGCCTCAGAGGAGATGGAACAGACAAGCTATTTTCCTTGAAAAGTCTGGAAGCCTCCTCTCAGGATGGACCCACAAAACCTCAATCTGCATGAGATCATACTGCCATAACATCACAAAATACACTCTGTGTCCATAATTTATGCCTGGAGAATCTTGCACAGCGGCCAAACATGCCTCAACCATGATTTAGTAGAGCAAAGTTTACATTTTGGCAATAATGTCCTTGGAGAATGGCCTTATCTCAGCCATTTGACTGCTACATTTCTTTCACCCCTATCAACCTCTGCTGTGCTGTATTTTGAAGATGTTACCATTTGAAGTGACTTCAGTAGACTATTCATCAGTATATTCAAAACAACTGGGTCGAGCTGATTTGCGATGCATTTGAAATCTCAGTATCATCTTAAAAACAATTGCACATGATTGGTGCGTTTCGACCGCATTGCCTTTGCTCTGACTTCTCTTTATTCTTTTCCTGTACATTTATATTTCTTCATGTTGTGATGAAACCAGAACGTTTATTTTGCTTGCCCGTGTCCCACAAGAGTTCATAACTTTTTATTTACAAGGTTCTAAAGGTTTTATATGTCTGCAACTATTGATTTATTGATTTTATCCTAAATAAAAGGATAAATAAAGGCTTCAATGGCATTTAATTTTGCACCAGAAAAACATTACATGAATAACCACATACTGTATACGTCTGTTGAAATGGTCTTTCTTGTTTTTCTTTAAAACTAAAAATAGGATTTGCAAAATTATTTTTTAACATGTTTCTCTGACATACAGAATCAAAATCCAGTAGATAGATTTATTTAAGCTTTAACCATCTGTAGTATAACAAATGTTAATATAAATTCACATAAATTGTGAAAATGTATCTATTATTTTATATTCTATATAAACATTAAAACAATACACATAATTTTAATATTTATGTATAACATACACTACAGTTCAAAAGTTTGGGGTCAGAAAGATTTTTTTATGTTTTTGAAGACTTTTGTGGTCAAAGGCTACAATTTTTTATTTTAATATATTTTAAAATGTAATTTATTCCTGTGATGCAAAGGTGAATTTCAGCAGCCATTACTCCAGTCTTCGGTGTCACAAAATCCTTCAGATATCATTCTAATATGCTGATTTAATGCTTTAGAAACATTATATTTATATCATTATAATATATTATATATTGTAATTAAATGATTAAAAAAATGATACATCATTCCAAAACATTTCATGAAGGATGTTTATTATATTCAGTTCTATTAGAAATGGTAAAGGCAAGATGATACCTGAATGTGAAGCATGCTGGTTTCAAATTTTAAAGTGCCTTGGGACCCCAAACAGAACTTTAAAAAGGTAAAAGAAAAAAAAAAGAGTTGTCTGCAAGCGATCAGGCCAGATGTGTTTACATCTCCCAGTTCTGCATTTATCTCCAGCAGGCATCTTGATTGCAGTTTGGCAGCAGATCAACAGCTGTATGTCGGCTGTGCCTAAAGACAGAACATAAGATTGCGATTATCCACGCCTCCTCCGAACATTAGCGCTGATATTAACCCTAACACACTTTACCGATGTGCTAAAGAAGTCCCCAGATCCATTGCATCCGAACACACACCGTAAAGATTTTTATTCGACCTGTCATTATCACCTAGTCTTCAGTTTGTAAAAAAAAAAAAGTGCGGAAACAAGGAGTGTTGCAGGGTTTAATCACATATGGAAAGAATGATGCGGGTTTGTGAAAAAAAAAATTTCCAACGATTTTCCAAAGAGAGATTTGCCAGGATTGTTGTTGCAACCTAAAGTGGCAATGCTCTACTTTTTCCATGCAATTAAAACAGTGCATCTTCTCTTGCAACAATGGACAGGGTTCACGTGTCTCCAGAAGATTCAACAGCACCTGATCATGGCCCATAAGCCTGCAGCACCCAAACCGCACCACTGGAAGAATTTTCCAAGGAATACATGGCAAATTGATGGGTGCAGCGATGACTTCACATGCCGCAGATGACTATTCCCTCAAACTCAGCAGGGAACTTTTATTTATAACCAGAGTGTCAATAGATATAATCATTTACAGACCGATGTGATAGAGCGCCAGCCAGATGTGTGCGCACAGGCCTGCAACAGAGAGTTCTGTAATTACAAAAAGACAAAGTCTCACTCATGGTATTGTAAAGACAGGCCTGGAGTGGAGCTCCAGCCGTTCCATTATGTCATTTAAATGTGGATTTTCTTTCATCTGTCATTTGAGACGTAGCTACTTCTGAGGTTCCTTATGCTTTCCTAGGATGAGCCCAAACATGTTTGTTTGTTTTGTCATCTTAAGACCCTCTTCTCGCTTCTCACACTTTGGGAATTTCCACAAAGAAGTCTGTGTGGAAAGATAGTTTCCACTATGCAGGAGAGGAGTTAAAGGGGTCATATGATGCGATTTCAAATTTTCCTTTCTCTTTGGAGTGTTACAAGCTCTTGGTGCATAAAGAAGATCTGTAAAGTTGCAAAGACTAAAGTCTCAAATCCAAAGAGATATTATTTATAAAAGTTAAGAGTCAACCACGCCTACCTAAAACGCCTAGTTTAAACACGCCCCCACATGTCTACGTCACGATGTGGGAAGATTTGCATAACGCCGCCCAAATATTCAAGCAAAGAAAGAAGGCGTAACTTTCATTCTCGCTGTAGTATTGTTGCTGCCGCCGCAATGTCGTGTAGACGCTGTGTAATCCATTGTGAAAGTGAAACTACTTTGCTTGGCCTTCCAAAAGAGGAAACAACTAGAAATCAGTGGTTCAGTTGTATATACAACACGGTTCCGGAACAGTTCAACCCAAATATTCAGATGTGTGCAGCGCATTTTATGGAGGACGAGGACTGTTTCCTAGGAGAGTAGCCTACAATGCTGGTGTCTGTTTCTATTATGTGGGGCAATTCCAACTTTGCAAGGACAATCTGGTGCTTCTGACTCACAGCCTGTAAGTACGTTTTCATATTTAAAGAATTTGCCACTGATGATTCAAACGCGAGTTTTGAGCAGTGTAGGGTAGCGCTTGTTGTTTGTCGTTTCTCCGATCACAAATGCAGACATGGTTTTATGTTTACGCAGCGTGATGCAACGCAACACGTAAAAAGACAGTATTTAGAAGTCGTTATAATCAGTAATTATGTCCCCACTGGATGCAACAAATGCCTCGTTTATAATGGGTTTTAATGTTTTTGTCTCGTCACTCCGGCCGGACAGGGCATCACAATATGGTAAGGGGCGTAACATTTCCATCACACGCTTGAGGAATTCGGCCAATCACAACGCACTGGATAGCTGGCCAATCAGAGCACACCTCGCTTTTCAGACCGATGAGCTTTGTAAAAATCGACGCGTTTCAGAAAGGCGGGGCATAGAGGAAAAACAATAACGCACAGTATGTGGAAAATAATGTGTTTTTTTTGTTTTACCTTAAACCGCATAAACACATTGCATTAAACCAAATACACAAAATAATGTTATTTTTAGCAACGTCATATGACCCCTTTAAATAATCACACTAGCCGCCCGAATGCTCTCTCATCAAACATGCTTTGGAATGTAACAGGTTTTGCTGGAGCGGTCCCATCTGGAAGCCACTCGTTCGAGTAAAGAGACAAATGAGAGCTGGGGGAGGGGTCTGTTACGTAGGTGAACCTTTGGGATGTCCAAACACTCTAATAAATTCACCACTATTTGTTTACCACGAGAGAGTGAATTTATGGGTGTCTTGCAGTTTCTTGCATAATTGGAATGTATTCAATTTAATTAAATGTGTTTATTTCCAGCTGTTATAACAATTTTTTAAAATAAATAAATTATATATATATATATATATATATAATGTTTTTGTATTTTACCAAGTTAAAAGTTTGTTTCATACGTAAGCAACACAGCTATTATAATTGAAATATGTATATGTGAAAATAGTTTATATTTGAATTGAAAGCTGTGAATCAGAAGCAGATAAAATCAGGAAATCTGTATCAATACCTAGCCCTAATAGCTGCGCTATTTTTTTTTTTCTAGGG
>NW_015549566.1:345001-346384 GCF_001515605.1 Sinocyclocheilus anshuiensis | reverse complement strand
AATATATATATATATATATATATATATATTCACATAAGTAATAATGAAAAATGATTTTTTAAATCTGGAAAACTGAGACTTTAGCCAAGCTATTACTAATGCTAAGTGCTCCTGAGCTTTTAAATCCAGTAAAAGGCCATCGGATACAGTTTCATCTGTGTTTTGAAGGCTTAACACAGTTGTCGCGGTTTGCTGAAACAGGGAATGTGATGTGCATGTGCTCTGCAGATGTTGAAGATGAAAGTGGGGTGGCATTGGACATTCTGTGCCTACTCAGACCTCCCTGAGCTGTTTACTCACACACCCACATGAGAGATTCAATCCTCATTGTAGTATGACAATGAGAGTGGGTGTGCAAACACTGCTTATGGTCTGGATTGAGTCCTGTTCTCCGTTTGTGCTTTTACTCCAGGGGGTGAAGTGCTCTCACAGAAGCACACATGTAAGGGGATACCCTTCCATCCACCATCCACAGACCAAAGCTGTGCAGACAGATATTTCCACCATGTGGAAGTGACTCAAACTCAAATCCAACAGGACTTTTTATATAAATCCCTCTTTATGTTACTCTGGAATAATGATCTCGCTCCAGAATTTAGATCCCATTCATATTGCATGCAGCTTTTGGAATGAGCCGTCATACAGACGTTCGTTTTCTATTTTTCTGCCAAGTTCTGTGTACGGGGTTCTTGAATCATATTGATTCAATGATTTCACATATAATCCAATGAAACGTTATTCAAAGAACATGATTTACCAACAGGGGACATCTTTTTTTCTGTAAAAGATTTACTGATATTTGAAACAGGAGTAGGATGTGTTTTTAAGAGCTGAAGAGTTGTTCCATGTGCAGCTCTTATCTCTCTCAATGTCGGTACTTTTGTTATAAATCTTAACACCCCCCCCCGCCCTCCCCCCAGGGAGATGATTTTGAGGCCTAACTGTACAATTAATAAAGTTTAAAACATAATTCAATATCCAAGGACATCCCATTGGCCTGGGCCAGAGCTATATTGTACAATTTTTTATAATATGCATTTTGTTTGCAAATTCTGCTTGTCAACTTTTTTAAACTATAAGGTAAAATCTTTTTTAAGCTAAAGGTAAAATCATTTAAATGGCAAAGATAGATGAGGTTTTGTCAAAATTGCCAGAATGACTAGCATCTGTAAGAATGTGTGGAAAATTACAAACCAATCAGTAATATTTTTCAAAGTTTGCATTTTTTAATGAATTCATGGTTCTTAGAATTTCTTGTAATAATTATGACAGCAATTTCCAGCTGTTATTGAAATTGTTTGTGAGAAAAACATAATATTTGATAAAAGACAACATATTAAAAACATACATTTGACATATGTGTGGGAAAAAAAATTACATTTA
>NW_015549566.1:343659-344558 GCF_001515605.1 Sinocyclocheilus anshuiensis | reverse complement strand
ATTTTATGTTAATATATGTCAAATGTTATATAAATATTAACAAATTAAATATTATTTGTATATTATTATAAAATACAATGCAAGATAAGATTAAATAACTAATACAATTACCTTTAAAATCATACATGTGAATATAAAAGTATTTAAATTAATAAAAAGTACATTTTTGATTTTTATGTGTTGGTCTATATACCAAAAGCATTGGCAGCCAGGTAGAAAACCTACTAGCTACTAGTGTGACTGTGTCAGCAGAAGAAGTTGTTACTGTTGAAACTTTTAAAGTAATTTGATTAAAGCTTATGACACTGTTTGCACTCAGTATGGCACTTATTAACCTTAAACCATCCTGAACAAAATCTACTTTGTGGTGTAAATCCTCTGTGCGAGAGGTTATTTAAATAACATTATTTCAACAGAGGAATTCTGCATTAGAAATCTTTAGACTCGAGCACAAGTTTAACCCAAATAGCAAACAAACATTCTTGCCAATTATCACGTAAGAAAACGCTCTCAGGACATTTTAGGTGCTGTATGTAGGATTGACACCGAGTGGTTGAAGTAGGTATTGCAGTCCAAATTCAAAATATTGGAGAGGGTTTTTTCCACCCGGCCCCTCCTGCTCAGACGCACACGCAGGTTGCCAGATTGATGACACCAACACTTTCGTTTGCCAGCTTCCATGACTTAAATGAAATACGCTGTGTTTCGCGCCAACCCGGGGTGCCGAAATACAATTGGGTAAACTGGCAGTGGGCGGGTTTCACAAACCAAAACAGAGCTGGACATTCCGGCTCGTAACGCACATTTTCAAAGGAGAATAACTGACTGTAGCATTGTTTTTCAGATAAACAAGTATGTTAACTTAGCATGTTTCTTAAATATCTGCAAACATATTATGG
>NW_015549566.1:340700-343615 GCF_001515605.1 Sinocyclocheilus anshuiensis | reverse complement strand
GGCGGGGCATAGAGGACCTACAATAATGTACAGTATTTGAAAAATAATGTGTTTTTTGAACATTAAAGCATGTCAACATATTCTGTTACACCAAATACACAAAATAATGATCTTTAAAAAAGCATCATATGACCCCTTTAAGTAAGACAAACATTTCTTTGTTGTAGCATTGAAGGAAGAGGAAATAAGAAGCAGAATGCCTTATTTTTATATTGTTTGCTAAGTTATGTCATTGCAACACCTCAAGGGGAATGTTTAGAGGAATTCAGTTTAAATGAATGCACCTGCAGACTCTTCAGTCTTTACAGACTCATTAGAGTGTATCCACTCAGAGACAGTCTGTGTGAAAACATACAAGTTGCCTTTATGTGATGGGTTACCTGTTTGTCACCTGATTATAGGAGCTGCGCCTACATAGGCCCTTATTACATACATGTGCATGTGTGAGCTCTAAATCTTGGAATAGGGACGAAAGCACAAAGTAAGGAATGATGATCCCAAGATGGCATAGATGATGATTACAATGGAGCAAAAACAGTGGCTAGACTCATCGGTGCATGTCCTACTCGTATTTCTGTCATTGCTCTGCATATTGAGACAAAAAAACACACACGATCAAACACACCAAATGCCTGGCACGCAACAGGATTGGTATAGATGGGGACAGTTTTGGGGAACTACTTTGAAACTGCAGTTTCAGAATCAGAATCAGAAAGAGCTTTATTGCCAAGTATGTTTGCACATACAAGGAATTTGTTATAGTGTCACAAGCTTCCAGTACACGGAGACAACAACAACACACAGATAATAAAAATAAGATGTGAATAAAATACACATGCATAAATATAAACCACAAAAAAAAGAATAAATTGTATGTACATGTGTGCTATAGATAGAATAGGAATAGAATAAAATAAAGTTGTAGGGATGTACTAGGATTTAGGGTGATAAATAAGTATAAGGTTATTGCACATCCTTTAACTGCACAATGGGAGAACATTAACTGTTCATGAGGTAGATTGCCTGGGGAAAGAAACTGTTCTTGTGCCTGGCTGTCCCGGTATTCGGTGCTCTGTAACGCCGACCAGATGGCAAAAGTTCAAAAAGGAGATGGCTTGGATGTGATGGATCCAGAGTGATTTTCTGAGCCCTTTTCCTCACTCTGGATGTATACAGTTCTTGGAGGGTAGGCAGGGGGGCACCAATAATCCTTTCAGCAGTCCGAACCGTTCTCTGTAGTCTTCTGATGTCTGATTTTGTAGTTGAACCAAACCAGACAGTTATTGAAGTGCACAGAACATACTTGGTGAATCCAAGAATTTACACTTGGTGAAAAACTTGAAAAGACTGTAGACGCATTATTTCCAGAGAAACATTTATGTAAAGCAAGAAAATATGTGAGATGACAAAGATAATTTGATCATTTGAATACATTTACATTCCCACTAAATACATTTACATTACATTTAAAATAGACAATGTGTATCAAACAGTATCTAGCCTACTACTGCAAAATGATGCAAACATATGAAACAAAGTAAAGGAACAGCTGGTCAAACGTCTTTTTTTTTATTTTATTTTTTTTTTATTAGGGAAATATATAGAGTACAGATAAGCTTAACAGAATTCAAATCAGAAGT
This sequence comes from Sinocyclocheilus anshuiensis, assembly GCF_001515605.1. Lineage (NCBI taxonomy): Eukaryota > Metazoa > Chordata > Actinopteri > Cypriniformes > Cyprinidae > Sinocyclocheilus > Sinocyclocheilus anshuiensis. The sequence continues at coordinate 341,975 of NW_015549566.1, read as the reverse complement.
TCCTCTGAATTTTCCTTATGCAAACAAAAATCTAACCAAGTTATAATTCTTTCTGCAGTTATTACCTATAAATACATATTTATACATACACCTGCATACACAATAAACATAACAATCCTATACATGCACATGCAATCTAAGTATACACTGTACATGCAGACATATGCACATATCAGGTGTGTTTAATTGGGGTTGGAACTAAACTCTTCAGGACACCGGCCCTCCAGGACCGAGTTTGGACACCCCTGCCTTACACAGAGCCGTATACGCTCCAAATGTAGTGTATTTGTGAGTTCGTCAAGCCACAGCTGGAAAGGAGGTGGCAGTTTATTTTTCCAGAAGGTTAAAATAAGCTTTTTGGCCGTTAAAAGTCCGTAGGAAAGAAATCGTTGTTGAGACTTGGACAGACAAAGCTCATGTCTTGAAACACCAAACATGATTAAAAACTCACCGGGTTCAATATGTTGTCTAATTTCAGAGACGACATCGAAAATCTTACACCAAAAGCTTTGAAGACTGGGACATAATGCATAACTGTGAAGCAGGGTCGCATCAGCCATCCTGCATTTGTCACATTTTGGAGAGACACCTGGAAATATTCTAGATTGGTCAAACGTCATTGACTAAGATCCGCCCTAGCCGTCTCTTTTTTTCCTCCTCCAAAGCTGTAAATGCTTTAGCTTAGCCAGTCACAAAAGGCCATATTTACCTGAACTTCACTCCAATCTATCACCTGTATTGACCAGTGTCCCGACCCAGCTGACAGTGTTTACTCAAGCCCATAGTCTGTCTGTTTTCTTTCTCCTTCAGTGAAGCTCTCCAGCACAGGTGCCCAGCGGTGATGTGCTCTCTGAGGAGGTCACATACTTGGGCCACCCAGCAAGAAACACATCACCTGGAAATAAGAGCTCTGATGAGCCACAGCTGCAGGATCTTCTTCTGAAGAGGCAATTTACTGTGTAATATGCCACTTCTAGCATCGTAAACATTTCCAGGTCTGGTGTTTGGAAATCATTACTCAAGTATTGTTAGAGATCCATTTCAGATCCTAATGAAATTTCTTAAAGTTGGCATGAAATATAAATTCACCAGACTTATGTAGACTTAGGACATATCCAGGTCTTCTCTAAGATGAATGTTCACTGGACAGAAGTGACTTCATTATTTGATTTTCAAAACATAATTTTTTAGAAAAATTTAGAACATATAAAAACATTATATGTTTGCCCTCCAATGAAAACGTCTCAGGTTACTTATGTAACCATGGTTCCCTGA
>NW_015549566.1:336869-340622 GCF_001515605.1 Sinocyclocheilus anshuiensis | reverse complement strand
AACCCAGCAGAGCACCGGCCCCCGGATCAAACGATGTTAAAGAAATAACATCATCCTCCAGCAGCTTACTCTCGTCCACAGCCGACGAGCGCGAGAGGGAAAGCCCCTTTTTTAAACTCATCAACCGGATCCACCTGCGATCCCCACAAGCCCATCCTCCTCCGTGCCTCAGCAGCGGTGGGTCCTGAGCCGCGGGAAGCAGATGGCTGCCCCCCTTTCCTCGAAAACAGAGACAAACGAGAGCGGAGCTTTTCATCAAAATACGCTCACAATGAACACGGATTGCCCCCTCAAGGACATCGCGTGCATGCTCTTTGCCCAAACAAACAACGCAGAGATCGTGTGTGTCATCAGGTGTCAAATAACGACGACGCGGATGCACACACCCTCTAAACGCTTTGCTAGTGCTCGCCATAACGATAGGAATATAGATCGCTCTTACCACGGAAATGCATGCTTCAAACAATATGGTCAGTGAAGACGAAGAAGAGAATGACATGTTCTCCCTGCGCCTATTTATACTATAATAGCACCGGTAGTGATGTCATGGGCTGTCTCCGGCCAACATGCTGTTGGTGTTTTTTCATTGTATGCTTCAGACACGGGTCACGACGAGGCGTTCCCCATAGCGACCCCTAGAGGACGCAGTTCGAAGTTCCCTTGAAAGGGAACTACAGAGCTTGCATCAAAACGAAGCATTTAAATAATCTTTCTGAGACATATTATTGGAAAAATTGATATTTATATGTATTTGTAAGTAGTCTGCAATACAGTTATAAATATCTCATTGTTTTTCATTTCATCTTACTTTTAGGCCAAATGACAACAGCTGCACCAACTTGCATATTTTGGGTTTTGAATTCAATTTAGGCATTTTTTCCCTCCTTGAGTGTGAGCTCCATATTATCACTATATCATATATGGGCCATAAAAGCATGATGTAGGCGTATAAAACATTATACAATAGCCTACATAAATCACACATGCAATTTTTGTTTTAGATATAATTATTTTGACTAAAGTTTAAATATATAAAAATATATTATAATTTTTTCTTTCTTTCTGACAATTATTTCATATGTCAGGCTTTACAGTATTAAAGTGCTATCCATTTATCGTAAGTATCCCAAATAAACGCAAACAAACAAAAATAAATAATAAAACACTTTTTGGTCTTGGTGGACATGTTTTTTTCACTTATGTGGTATGATTTCCGTAGTTTAAACATAATTACTATTTTTATGGCTGATTTTCATATTTAAACTCTGAGGAAAGGGTAAAACATAGGCTAACACGCAAGTCAATTTTAATGTGACCACAAAAAGTCGCCTTTTTTGAAATAACTCATACATAAAATTAGCCTACCCAAAGTCGAAGAACTAGCCTATGGCTATGTGTTCTGGATAAATCAAAATAATCTAACATAAATATCCCCACATGGTCCGTGTAACCCTTTGCAGTTCTTTGTTCAATTCGCACCATCAAAATGAACCAAATGAAAAGTTGGCTTCAAACTTTCATTTTCAATTTCTTTGGAGCAATTTACAAACGGATAATTGTCTCTCATTTTAATTTTCAATTTTACGTGTTTGGGTTGTTGCGCCCGAATCTGATTTTTGAACTAACATAAAAAAAATATTCTGATTTTCCACTTCTCTGCTTTGCGCTCCCGGTTGGACCGTGTCTGACCATGCAATAATTAATCATCAGACCTCCATTAACTGTGTGACTGCACGTTAACAACCACAGATTTTCTGGAAGATGTGTGAGTGGAGTGTGTTTGATGATTACGAAAGTGTAATCCGCAGGTTAGAGGAGCTGGGATACACATGCAAACAAGTTCAAGAGGTCCTACAGCAGCAATATGGACTCGGGAGAGGCTCCAGTATTTCCTCCATTTCTAAATTCTGCGCATGAAGGAACATTCATTGTTTTGATTACGCATGGCTAGGGAGAGTGGATGCAGTCGTTCGATCAGCAGTTACTTTTTGCGGCCCTGTGTACTGTAGAAAGATGATGACTGGAATGTTGAGAGCTTCGGGATACAGGTTGGGCAGGGGCGGCGCCTGAGAATTTTGAACGCAGGTGCTGAGGGGGTGCTAGATCATTGACAGGGGGAGCTGGGCAATTCAGGGCTCCAGACTCATTATTCCCACTGGTCGCTCTTTTGCGACTAACTTTCTCAGTTGGTCGCACCAGCACATGTTTTTTTTAATTTTTTGCTACAACATGGGATTAATCAGTGCATGCATGCTGATGAACTTTTATCATAGTTTAGTTATATGAAAACGAAAGTGGTTAACATTCAACCCGTTCTTTTTCCTCTTTTGCTATGTTATAAGCCTTTAACTTTTTAAGACTAAAACAAAAGATGGATTCATTGTTATTTTTAATTAATCAGGGCTCCAGACTCATTCTTCCCACTGGTCGCTCTTTTGCGACTAACTTTCTCAGTTGGTTGCACGAGCATGTTTTTTATTTATTTATTTTTTTTTTTTCCTACAACATGGGATTAATCAGTGCATGCTGATGAACTTTTATCATAGTTTATAGTTATATAAAAACGAAAGTGGTTAACAACCCGTTCTTTTTCCTCTTTTGCTATGTTATAAACAGGTGTCCTGACATTTTATCCTACCTGTCAGATTGTCCTACCAGGGTTTACTGCGCATGCGCACATCAATATTGCGTCCTTCGTGAAAACCATCCTTTGTTTCCTCAATATTCTCGTCCTCAGAGCCGGCGCCAGGCAGCACTGATGAGGGGGCGGCTGAGGTAACGAAAGGGGGCGATGATGTAGCACAAAGTAAAAAAACAACAACAAAAACATATGTGGCCCATTCACGTATTTGTCGGACCGTAATCAAACCTGCTGTCTACTATTAAAATACTGGGTTCACACAGATAGAGTTTTTTTGTCGCGAGACAGGTCAGTGGAAGTTTTTTTTTTTTTTTTAAACCGCAAGGTCTAGAGACTTGATTTTAGAAGCTGAATTTCTTTAAACTTGAGCGCCGTGTTTTAGATTGATGTATTATGCGCATAGGCGGAGCGTGTGTAAGGCTTAGCCTTCCCCTGGCCTGGGGACTTGGGGCAAAAATGCCACTAAATTAGACAAAAATGCCCCTGCACAAACAAATTAAATCTATTACGTCTGTTGCTAACAAAATGAATATGAATAGACAGTGTCGATTGCGGCATTAAATTAAGATTTGCTCATGTTGCACCATATTTAATTTTAGGCGTTTTTACCGTGTTGCGTATTTTAACCAATCACACACAATTCTGTTGAGCTTAGGAATGCAATGGCCAATCAGAGGAGTTCAGATGAGGCATCGTTGAAACTCATCAGTTTTGTTGAGTGCGCGCGCGTTCGCTGACTGAATTCCGGACTCTTGGCGAATTCTCTCATAATAAACAACAAAGCGCAGATGTATGTACAATGTAAGTAAGAGATTAATTTCACAGTGTATACAGCTTCAGTGATTATAACAATAGTTTTTTTTTGAGCGTGCTTAAACTCGATAGATCAATGTTAGTGATAATGTCACTTTCTATATATAATTTATTCGCTGTTTGAATAACCGTGGAAAGGAAACATTATATAGGCTAATTATCAATTTCTAACGTTTTTATTAAATTGCATTCACGTTAAATACAAATTCAGTCCAATTAAACATTTTTTTAGCCTACATGACACCCATGTCTTGTTATTGTCTAAAAAGACGGGTTTATGATGTTTAATACATTTGGCT
>NW_015549566.1:334794-335938 GCF_001515605.1 Sinocyclocheilus anshuiensis | reverse complement strand
GCTTATGAGGGGGCGGCTGAAGTGACGAAAGGGGGCGATGACATAGCACAAAGTAAAAGTAAAAAAAAACAAAAACAAAAACCCTATGTGGCCCATTCACGTATTTGTCAGACCGTAAACAAACCAGCCCGCTACTACTACAACTACTAGAATACAGGGTTCACACAGATAGTGTTTTGGTCGCGAGACAGGTCAGTGGAAGTTTTTTTTTTTTAAACAGCAAGGTCTAGAGACTTGTTTTTAGAAGCTGAATTTCTTTTAACTTGAGCGCCATGTTTTAGATTGATGTATTATGCGCATAGGCGGAGCGTGTGTAAGGCTGGGGAAGGTTTATCCTTCCCCTGGCCTGGGGACTTGGGGCAAAAATGCCCCTGCACAAACAAATTAAATCTATTACGTCTGTTGCTAACAAAATGAATATGAATAGACAGTGTCGATTGCGGCATTAAATTAAGATTTGCTCATGTTGCACCATATTTAATTTTAGGCGTTTTTACCGTGTTGCGTATTTTAACCAATCACACACAATTCTGTTGAGCTTAGGAATGCAATGGCCAATCAGAGGAGTTCAGATGAGTCAGCGTTCAAACTCATCAGTTTTGTTGAGTGCGCGCGCGTTCGCTGACTGAATTCCGGACTCTTGCAAATTTTCTCATCATAAACAACAAAGCGCAGATGTACGTACAATGTAAGTAAGAGATTCATTTAACAGTGTATACAGCTTCAGCGATTATAACGATAGTTTAGTTTTTTTGAGAGTGCTTAAACTCGCGATAGATCAATGTTAGTGATAATGTCACTTTCTATATATAATTTATTCGCTGTTTGAATAACCGTGGAAAGGAAACATTATATAGGCTACTTATCAATTTCTAACGTTTTTATTAAATTGCAATCACGTTAAATACAAATTCAGTCCAATTAAAAAAAAATTTAGCCTACATGACACCCATGTCTTGTTATTGTCTAAAAAGACGTTTATGATGTTTAATACATTCGGCTGGTTTTAGCCTTACCCTGGAGTTGGTTCACTCTCTGCCTATGTATATAGCCTAGCCTATGCAGCCTCTGGGTAAATACTGCTCCCCCCACTGGTACGGTCCAACCGGGAGCGCAAAACAGAGAAGTGGAAAATCAGAATAAT
>NW_015549566.1:330537-333050 GCF_001515605.1 Sinocyclocheilus anshuiensis | reverse complement strand
AAAATGCCTCTGCGCAAACAAATAAAATCTATTACGTCTGTTGCTAACAAAGTGTAAATTAATAAAAAGTGTCGACTGCGGCATTAAATTAAGAATGTTGCATGTTGCACCATATTTAATTTTAGGCGTTTTTACCGTGTTGCGTATTTTAACCAATCACACTGTTGAGCTTTGAGCTTAGGAATGCAATGGCCAATCAGAGGAGTTCAGATGAGTCAGCGTTCAAACTCATCAGTTTTGTTGAGTGCGCGCGCGTTCGCTGACTGAATACCGGACTCTTGCGAATTCTCTCAAAATAAACAACAAAGCGCAGATGTATGTACAATGTAAGTAAGAGATTCATTCCACAGTGTATACAACTTCAGTGATTATAACAATAGTTTTTTTTTGTGAGTGCTTAAACTCGCGATAGATCAATGTTAGTGATAATGTCACTTTCTATATATATTTATTCGCTGTTTGAATGTAACCGTGGAAAGGAAACATTATATAGGCTAATTATCAATTTCTAACGTTTTTATTAAATTGCATTCACGTTAAATACAAATTCAGTCCAATTAAACATTTTTTTAGCCTACATGACACCCATGTCTTGTTATTGTCTAAAAAGACGGGTTTATGATGTTTAATACATTTGCTGCTTTTAGCCTTAGAGTTGGTTCACTCTCCGCCTATGTGTATTACTATTATTTATTAAGTGTCCCTTTGTAACCTGTGAATGCTAAGTTAGTAATTAAAGAACGTTTTTACGTGCTAATTACATAATGACCCTTTTGGGAAACATCCTATAGAGATTTAGTACTAAAGTGCTTATTAACATTCTACTTAGTGTTTTGGGAAATCTAGCCCAGGTTATTCGAACCCATAACCATTGAGAGGAACTGTCCATGGTGCTGAAAACAGAGAAAACCACTTATTATTATAAAATAACACCAACAGGATTGTTTTTTTCATTTACATGTTCAGGTTGTATTATTATATATTGTATAGTCATATTTTACATGTTTTATTTAAATGTTTTCACATTGTGTTTGACATGACAGTAATGTTGAGTAATTCAGTTCACGGCCAACTGGTACAGTTCCTTACTCCACTGACAGAAGTCGCTGTCGTTAGGGTTTAATGCTTTCTGCTGTATCACTGTGTGAAAAAATGGTGAACGAAAACTTATGACCCTTTTGGGTCTCTAAAAAAATACAAAATATTATTGGTTGTGTTCTTTTCCAAATTAAGTCATATTAAAAACAAATAAATAAAAACTTCATTCACACCACCTCTTACCCGGTCTGATAATGCCCCTGCCCTTCCCGCAGATGAGGTGGTACTTTCCATGGCCAGCCATTTTGCCTTGTCAGGGCTGGAAACTCAAGGTTGGAGAGCCCCCATGGACTGCCTGAGGGCCAGTGAGGTGTGCAACCAAAACTCACACTGCCCAACCTGTATCCCGAAGCTCTCAACGTCCCAGTCATCATCTTTCTACCGTACACAGGGCCGCAAACAGTAACTGCAGGTCGAACGACTGCATCCACACCATCTCTCCCTAGCCGTGCGTAATCAAAATGATGAATGTTCCTCGATGCGCAGAATTTAGAAATGGAGGAAATACTGGAGCCTCTCCCGAGTCCATATTGCTGCTGTAGGACCTCTTGAACTTGTTTGCATGTGTATCCCAGCTCCTCTAACCTGCGGATTACACTTTCGTAATCATCAAGCACACTCCACTCACACATCTTCCAGAAAATCTGTGGTTGTTAACGTGCAGTCACACAGTTAATGGAGGTCTGATGATTAATTATTGCATGGTCAGACGTGCCAATGCATAGGCATAGGGCCTATACATACAGCGCTCTGGGTAAATACATCCACATCCCCACCCCCCCGCTTCGCCACTGGTACGGTCCAACCGGGAGCGCAAAACAGAGAAGTGGAAAATCAGAATAATGAGTAATTTTTTATGTTAGTTAAAAAATCAGATTCGGGTGCAACAACCCAAACTCGTAAAATTGAAAATTAAAATGAGAGACAATTATCCGTTTGTAAATTGCTCCAAAGAAACTGAAAATGAAAGTTTGAAGCCAACTTTTCATTTGGTTCATTTTGATGGTGCGAATTGAACAAAGAACTGCAAAGGGTTACACGGACCCCCACATGATCTACCTGTCTTGTAAATTTAATCAGATTAAAAAACATGAAACTTTGTGGGTGGTTTGAAGTTTCTGATTTTTCTCTTCCCCCATTTTATAGACCTATCATAGTATATCAAATAAAACAATATAATATCAATTTATACACAAAAATATTTTCTGCTTTGTTAATGAATATGATATATATAAATCACATACATTATATAAAGAGTTTAGTGCTAGAAATGTATCTGAGGAGTTAATCCGACTGTTATTTGAGAGGGCGCTACGCCTTTAAGAGTTTCCGAGCGGTGCCTGCGAAACTTTGGGAGGCCGCTGGACTGCTGCACTTTGGATAATGAAGGAAGTGACGAATCCGCAATAGTAGGA
>NW_015549566.1:308929-330430 GCF_001515605.1 Sinocyclocheilus anshuiensis | reverse complement strand
GAGAGAGAGGAGAAAAACAGAAAGTAAGATTGAAGTCAGCTTGAAGCGCTCTGTACTGAATGACCGCGAGTCTGCAGAAGCTCCCGAATCAAAGCTCCCTCAATGAGAGGCGCGAGACGAGTGCAAACACCAGATTGATCCGTGCGTGACGCGGCTCTCCTAAATGTTTATTTACCAAACGTGAAAAGTCTCTAGACCTGTTTTAAAAGACGTTATGAATTCTTTTGTATATCCAGCTTCCAAAAAATATGGATGAAGTTGTGAAAGTGTGATGTTTTGAGGAGATCTATGTGAAGAGTCTTGAGGAATGAGTCGAACCGCATCAGCGACTGTTATTCCGGTGGATTGTCCTTCTGAGCTCGCACTTTGAGTTTTCGGATTGTCTGGAATGTTTGCGAGGTGGATTTCACCGGGTTCAGTTCGGTTAACTGTTTTGCTTTGGCTGCTGACGGTGTCAGTAACTCTCGGGTCTGCTTCTGAGCTGAAGGTAAGGGTTCGTTTGGCCGATGGACAGATCACAGATGAGCTTCTGGAGGCGGACAGTGAGAAAGACTCCATCACTGTGGAGTTTAAACAGGGAGATGGGACTCTTATAACTTTTGTGGCCGATTTCAAGCAGGTAAGTTGAAAATTGTGTGGCCAGGATGAATATTTGTGGTTGTTTAATCTGATTGTCACATGATGTCACAGAAGTGTGTTACAATATATTTCTTGACTTTAAAAAAAAAAAATTTGTTGATTAGGTCTGGATGTCAATTCATGCATTTAATTTTTTCGTTTTACACTTAAACAGTTCTAAGTGTTATTGCATTTCATATAAAGAAACATCTAAAGGACAGATGCTCTATTACTTTCAGAATATTTATTTTGCATATAACTGAATTATCTTAAAACACTCTTAAATTAAAAGTTATGGATGTATTTTGGAATTTCACAAAACCTTTGAACTTTTTACATACAGTTACATTTATATTTATTTAGTTGACTTGCACTGTATTATACTTAATTGCTCTGTTACTTTCAGACAAATTTGGCAAACAAAATATGCAATGTAAATGTAGCATATTCTGCATTTTAAGATGATATAAAATGATCTAAAAATTGTCTTAAAATGAAATTAAGAATCGGAAGTTGTAAATGTGAGTTTCATAAAACATTTGCTTGTTTTTTTATTATATTTAATTATTCACTTGGCTGATACTGTAGCAAAGTACAATGCATTCGATGTTTCTTCTCAAAACCCATGTGATTTGGATGTTTTTACCTACATTTCATTTTACCTATGTTTTAGCTCTACTAAATCATTTTTTTAATTTACCAGATCATCTGCAGTGATAAAGCCTCACATATTGGTGATTAAACTTGTCATTTGAGAAGTGGTTACTTTTCCTTCCTTATACCATTATAATCAGTGTATTTGTTCTAAATCATCCACATTAGCGCTGAACTTCTGACCTGAGGTCACATTCTTTCACTGGTGATCATACCATCAGGATTAGCTGTGGCACTGTCACTGCTCTCATCCGTCTCAGTTCAGTCACGTCAGCAGCCCTCTGCCCTCTCGCGTCCCCTGATCCTGCACAGTCGTGGTCAGTGTGGGGCTTTGGATCACATTTGGGAAGGCTTGAACTTTTCCTTTCCTCTTTTTATCGGTTCCACTGGCAAGCCTGTCTCCATTTTTCTCACATGTGTTTCTCATCTTGAGTTTTCCCTGTATCTCAGGGATTTATGGAAAGTTGAATTAACGATGACTTCCAGCTGGATTTACTGCATGCTGCACTGCAAAGGCTCTAACGGGGATGGAGGAAGACAAATATTCATTCATTAGAAATATTACTGAACAAAGTATGGTTTTGTTGGCATCTGCTTAATCAGGTGCTAAGTGAACCCTCTGGATTTGATCTCCAAAGCTGTAGTATATTTCTTTTATTATCGTTTCTTCTCATTTCTTTTACATAAGCATTTGATGATAGATCTGGCGCAGCACAGCTCTTAATTTATCTTTCGTTTATCAAAGTGAAAGCTGCCTGTGATTTCCTCACATCAGAAAATACTAGTTTTCTGTTACTATGGAATGAAATGCCAACCATGGCATATTTTAGACCAGATTCAGCCAAGGATTTTTATATATTGTTATTCTAACTTTTAACATGGCATCATTAAAGGGGTACATTCAAGAATGGAGAAAGGTTTTCCTCCTTTTTAATACAGGACAGTATTGTTTTTAATACAACAATACAGTTATCTCCTCACAAATTATATAGCAGCATGATGTTTTGTCACCGTTCAGTTCCAGTTTCAATGGAAATCAGATGAGATTGGAACATCATGCATATCTAGAAGGAAAAATTTGTTTGTTTTTTTTGCATACATTTTCATACATTTACATTTTCATACTATAAAAAACAGGTATATCTTCTTAGTAACACTAGCCTTTTTCCAGTCTGTGTGGAAAAAGTGTGGGCTGTATGAGATTCTTTGACCGTTTGGTCTGCTTCGGCTCTGTTTCGGGGCTGAAGGAATTCCAGTAACTGATCACAATCCAGCGGTGGAAGAGATATTATGTGTGAATATGAATCTTTCATCTCTGACTTAAGCTGTTCTCTTTAACTGTTCCGTTGTTTTTCTAGTGGTATTCTGTTACTCAGCGCTCTGCCTCTGCCCATCAGCATCATAGGCAGCGGTGAAGATGAATTCATCTCAGCTCGCATCTGCTGCCACTGAGGAGCAGAGCGGTCTGCTTTTATGCTTATCTCCCTATTGGGATATCTGTGACCTGCTTGGACACAGTCCAACCCTCCTCTTTGCTTTGAAATGTTATCGGCACGTAACTTTTGGGCTAGATGGAAACTTCATTATATTAGATTCAGCTTTAGGGCAATCATTTACTGTTGCTTGTGGCAAGACATGTTGCGTTGGCTCTGGTATGAGAAACCCATCATAAGTTCAGTGGCATTTTCACATTTCAGTTTGTCGTTTTGTCACTTGTGGGAACTTGTCTGTCTTTTATGTCCTAGTTTTTCAATCAGCATGCAGTGTGTTTGGATGCTATCCAGGTGTGTGAACCTGCCCAGTCTAACCTGTTTCAAAATGTCCCACAGAGTCATGTGAGATGGATGTGACCTTAACCACACACCACACAGCCTTTCTCATGAAGCATTATGACACAAATGGATGTTTAAAAGATTTATGTCAAGATGAATGACAGACCACACCCGTTGTGTAGACTTTGCTGTTTTACATTACAGTAAAGGAACTAAGAAATTGCATGACTGGTCAAGTATAAATATTGCATTGCCAAGTGCTGGATTTAAAGGTGATTTGTGTCAGAATGCAGAAATGGCACAATTTGCCTTTAAGATCACTTGTAAATTTGGTTTTCACCATGCAAAATAGGCTGCTTGGAATACGCAAAACAGTGTGCGTTTTCTCTAACTATAGTTTCAGATAAATACAGGTTCAATTCAGATTTTCATCTGCAAGTGTGTCGGCAACAGGCAGGCCATCTCTGGCAGCCCCTTGACTACAAGCTGATGTCTTTATTCAAGGCAGAATAAGGCAGATGTTGACCCTTTGAATGCTGGTGAGTGGGAAGAGGCCTCCTTTACCCACTGAGAGTGTGGCACACACTGTTATGGAAAGTGCTTTGAACGGTTCAAGTCAGTTGATCCAGAGCACGTTTGAGCAGTGAGCACCTGAAATATGCTGATTTTTAATCATACTTTTCTTAAACTTCCAAGCTCAGCAGTCCTAATTCATGTGTGTTGCAGTTTGGTAAAACTCTTGATTGCAGAGCACAAATTGCTTCAAAAAATCCCTGTGTGAACTCAAATGGACTGTCTTCACGTTTCATAAATATTCACAAGAAAATGGCAGTTTGATTGCTAAAGATTGCTTTCATTGTACCTTAGCAGCATACAGTCGATATGGTAGTTTCTTCCTCAGTCACTGGATTTGCAGATATGAAGGATACACAGATTTACAAATTTTTTTCCAGTGTCATATATTTGTAGTAATTGTGCATTGTGATTTTTTTTTCCTCATATTTTCGTTTTGGTGGCTTAAAGGGATAGTTCACCCAAAAATGAATATTCTAGGGCCGTGCAATTAATCGCATGCGATTGGCATGTGCATCTCCTCAGTAAAGCCGGTCCCGTGATTAGTAGTAAATCTCCATCACCTGCTTTCAGATTGAGCGACATTCACTACACAGAGCCATAGTTCACTAACAATTAGGCAATATCGCGTTCATAATCGCAGATGAATCGCATTCGATTATGAACGCGATATCGCCTAGCCTGTCAGTGAACTATGACTCTGTGTATTAAATGCCGCTCCATCTGAAAGCAGGTGATGGCGATTTACTACCAATCACGGAACCGGCTTCACTGACGAGATACGCATGACAATCGCATGCGATTAATTGCACAGCCCTAGAATATTCTGTCATTAATTACTCACCCTCATGTCGTTCCAAACCCGTAAGACCTCCGTTCATCTTCGGAACACAAATTAAGATATTTTTGATGCATTCTGACAGCTCTCTGACCCTCCCATAGACAGCAAGGGTACTACCACGATCAACGTCCAGAAACGTAGCAAGGAGATTGGTAAAATAATCCATGTGACATCAGGGGTTCAACCATAATTTTACGAAGCTACGAGAATTATTTTTGAGCGCAAAAAAAAAAAAAAAAAAAAGACTTTATTCAACAATTCGTCTTCTCCGCATCACCCTAGCGCCATTTTGGAGAGTATCCACTGAACGCAATCAGCGTATGCTGTTCTGTGTCAGCTGCGCCACACAGATACTTTTTCTACGTTGTTTGTGCTTTGATTTGAACGAAAACAACGTATCCGTGTGGTGTGGCTGACACAGAACAACGCTGTTCATTACTGTTGCTAGGTCCGACAAGCCATGCCGCTCTCACACCACACATCATGTTCTCACGAAGTGAATAATACATTGAGGAGCAAAGAGGACACTGACAACACACCGACAGACAAGACAGAGCAGGTTACGTAGTATGAAACAAAGTCTCAGCTTTCAAATATTGTCTTTTTTTTTTTTAAGTGACAGATCACTGTAGTGCTTCAGTTCAAGCGGCACGTGAACCGATCATCTTTTCCTATTTACTTAACAGCATGAAATAAACATGAATGAACATAATTTTATTTCAACCGTGGAAAGATGTCAGTACAGTCCATTTTCAAGTTTAAGTCCACCGAAGTTAATCTACTCTCCTTTATGATCTGTTTGCCACTTGCCAGACAAAATGGCAGATTCGGTGTTATGATTGGTCAGATTGCCTGTAAGTCAAACTCCCTGCGAAGGGTCAATCGTAGTTCCTAATAACGTTACTGGGCAGCTGCCTTGTAACTTAATTTTTATTTACTTGCCAAATCTAGTTTTTATTTGCTTAGGAGCTTGGTGAGTGTGCTTTTGCACCCTGAAGGTGTTTGAAGAGCATTTTACTACTCATAATTCATTCACTATATAGCCGGAATTAGTTTTCATTGTTAAACATGCTTTATCATTATTGAGGATTAGCTATTTCCTTAAAGCCCATCCAAAGCGACATGTCTTAACAGCCATGAGAGAATAAATAACCTCTGATCTGTTTGATTCATTGCTTTATGAATCAAGCCTTGGGTTACATCAGTTCTCGCTGAGTCCAACTTCCCGTTGAAAGGCATTTCAGGGTTACATTTTTGTTTTCTTGATGAGGCATATCTTCACGGAAATGAGATGTACTTCCCCTTTTAGATCACACAAGAACAGCATGAATCCTCCCTGGTGCGTAAGGGTCTTGTCTTTTCTTCTCCCACGCGCTGACGTCTCCCTCCAGGTCTTGTGCAATACCTTTGGCTTGGTATGTGGCATAACGGTTGTAAAGAGGCATCAGGTTTAAGATCTTGATATGTTATTGAACACATGAGCCTTTGTACCAAATCAAGATGTTTTGTTAGTAATGAGATGGTTGTGGAAGGAGTTAACAGCCCATAGGAGGTACTACCACGATCCTGCCTAGTGCAGATGAGCATATATCAGTGACTGTGAAGCACAATCAGACAGCTGTAACAGGGTAAAGACGTCCCTGCCGTCCTGCAAGAGCTCAAGTTAGCCACATGCCAAATGGGAGTCAAAGGTCACATGTAGACAGCCCAGTGGACGCAATGGATGGTCTTCCATTACCATGGAGAGCCAAGTGCCTCTATTTTTGCCATGCTGTTTGCTTTTGGTATCATATTCAGAGGAAATCTACTTTAAGATGTTACCAAAACAGGTTGCCTTTTATTATTGCAATACATGATATGTTTTTGTTTTTAGGTGTGTAAGACCTCAGATTCCTCTTGTATTTAAGCACAACTCAAGCATTTCTCCCACGCTCTGTCTTTTGTCCGAGGTTGCTGTTCATCAGAGCGAAAGGTTAAATGCTAGCATGCACCTGTGTCTTTTCACCAGCCTTCTTAGAAAACCTATTAAACATCTCTGCTGTCACAGAAGGAGCCCTAATCCAGTTAAAGTGAAATTCTAGACGATAGTGATTCTGTAACTTTTTCTTAAAAAAGAACCACGTTTACAATAAACAGTTTGCATACCTGATACTTCTGGATCATGTCTGCATGCCTTGTTATTTGTTTGTATTAATCTTGCATCTTTCCCCCAGTTACCTTTAACTGCTCTGGGTGTTTGGTTATATGTAAATCACCATAACCGTCGATTCTTTAAAGTCTTGCCAGTCTGGAATTTTGTTTCACAAGGGAAATTTCAAAGCATGGAGACCTGCATTCTGACTCAGTCTAGTGACTTAGCTTGAAGGAATAGTTCACCCGAAAATGAAAATTGTCACTCTTTACTCACCTTCATGTCGTTCCAAACCTGTATGACATTTTTTCTTCTGTGGAACATGAAAGATGATATTTTGAAAAATGTATGTACAGTATGACGTGACGTTTTGCATTCACATACACATATGCATGTTTTGGGCCTTGGGGTAATTGTGGTGGGAATTTGAAAAGGATCTTTATTCCTTCATCTAATCAAATTCATCCACAGATCTGTCTGTAGTTAAACCACATTTTGAATATGGCAATGCAGATGTTAATAATGCATGTAATGTGAAATTTTGAACAGTTTTGCACAACATTTTTTTCTTATTTCTGTTGTGTAATTGGTGAATTTGTTGTGCAGTACAAAGTTTTTTGATGACAATGTGTATTATATTGCAAAAAGGCATCTTAAGCAATTCTACATAAGGCCTCTTGGGTAGACATTATTCATGCCAGTTGTTACAATAGAAAGCAGCACTTGCAAACATAAAACAAACATCTTTAATGTGGAACAACAAAAAGCATTTAATTGACATGGTTTATACAATCATTCATCAATGTCACTGAAAAGTACCGTCTCTAGAGATGAATTGAGAGGGTGTTTTGTGTTTAAGAGACGCAAAGAAACATGAAGTTGGAAGGCTAGTCTTACATGAACTATCATTAATTCAGATCCAAACAACAATCACTTAGATACAAGTTCCAAAACTTTAGCACAAAATAAAGCAACAATCCTTAGGAAGGCTTATGTGCTTGTTGTGTGCACTTGGTTTGTTATATCAACTCTCAAAAGTTTGGAAAAATAATTGATATATTTTATATATATATCTATATTTATTTTTTTATTATTTTTTTTTAAATAAGTATCTTATGCTCACTGAGGCTTCTGATCATATTGATCAAAAGTTAAATTCAAATTCTACATTACAATTTAGAGTGATAGTGAAAAAGTGACAGTAAAGCCGTTTATAATGTTACAAATATGTCTATTACAAATAAATGCTGTTCTCTGATATAAAAGTATATCAGTTTGAAAAAAAAATATTAAGCAGCAAAAGCTGTTCTCAGCACTGGTAATAATAAGAACTAAATCAGCATATTCATAATGATTTCTGAAGGATCACGTGACACTGGTGAAGACTGAAGTAACGACTGCTGAAAATTCAGCTTTACCATCAAAAAATTAATAATTTTTTTATAGTCAAATAGAAACAATTATTTTAAATTGTAATATTTCAAAAAATATTATTGTGTTTACGGTGTTTTTGATCAAATAAATGCAGCACTGCTGAGTAAAAGAGACCTGATTTTTTTCACCCTTACAATGCAAGTCAAAGGGAACCAATTCTGTTTTGGGCTCCACTGACTTTAATTGCATGGATATATCTTTGGTGCTGCAACCTTTCATCTAGACTTTATTGTGCTTGATAATAAATCAACATTTTATATCTGACATGAATTTTATGGCGTAAGCAACATTTGGAACTGACAGTGAAAGCAGTGCCAAGCTTTGTGAGAGTGCCACGCTTTGTGAGAGTGCCACTGTCAGACATCAGCAAAGTCCAAACAAACACGCCGTGATGCTGTAGCAGGAAGAAGGACCAGGAGCAGAAGCTAACGTTTGCTTTGACTTCAGAGATGGCATATATTTCTTCAGGACTGTCAAAATAAACTTTTCAGCACCAAGATGCATGTTTAGTCTCTAATCTGGGCATTTGGTGGACCTGCTCAAGGTGGGTGAACGAATGAAAAACTGAGCTGAGGATCAAGCTGATTGAAGTATTTACTCGCTAACCTGGCTTAAACATGTTCCTGCATGGAGGGGGTCAAACAGAGATTTGTAACAGGACCCTGCCTGGAGGAAAGCGAAAGAGATACTTACCACAGATATGGAAAGAGGAAATTGCCAAGCAATGAAGATAAATGGGAGTTGTAAAGCGAAATCAATGATTGAGCTACTGATATCAGGTCGACTCGTGTCAGCAGATGGGAGTTGTCTACCTGTGCAGTGTCAGTTTGCAGTAGGGCTGTGCAAAAAAAATCGAATGTGATTTTCATGCTCATCTCGTCAGTAAAGCCGGTTCTGTGATTAGTAGTAAATCTCCAGCACGTGCTTTCAGATGGAGCGGTAGATCACTGACAAGCTACACAAAATCGCGTTCAAAATCTCAGGCGATTCATTGTTTGCAGGGTTTCTCCCTGTTGTCATCAAGGTGTTTGCAAAGCAGTGCGGCCAACACTTCCCTGTAATTAAACTGAGTGCCTAGAGCAGTTCCCCCACCAACGCCCCCTTCTCAAACCAAACCGTCTGCCTGCCGGCTGGGAGGTCCTTCTAGTGCCGGAGCTTAAAATAACAATGGCCTGCTCACTCCCCCCCTCTTGTGTTTGCTGATTGTTCTGTCACCCATGCGGTAATTCCACCAGGTCTGCCTCCTCCGTCAGTCTAATTACCTTCCTGCTGCTTCCTCCTCGAAAGAGCTTCCATGCAGAACAGTTCTTCATTAGCACTATAGTTTTGAGTTACATTTATTAACATAGCATGCCTGTTATTTCATGGACTGATTCATTGATTGGGGTCTGTGCACTTGCTACGTTTTCATTTTGTAGCGGCTATTGTGAACACAAATAAGAGATGCTAGTAGGTAGTATTTGAACCACGTACTGTTACTTTTCCCAAAAAAAGTATTAATTTGTGATAAAGATTTGACAAAGGACAAAATAAATTAGGTGTAGCATTGTGAAAATACACTACCGTTCAAAAGTCAAATAAGTTTTTTAAAGGAAAAAGTAATATTGTGAAATATTATTAATATTTAAAATAAACATTTTCTGTTATTATCAAAGTCGATAACATTTTCTATTATTATGTTGAAAACAAATTTTTCTATAAATTCTTTGAATAGAAACAATAGCATTGATTTGAAATAGAAACATATATAAGTTTGTAATAGGGCTGCACGATTAATCGCATGCGATATTTAATGCGCATCTTGTCAGAAAGCCGGTTCTGTAATCAGCGTAAATCTCCATCACCTGCGGGCTTTCACATTGAGCAGCATTAACTACACAGAGCCGTTGTTCACTGATGAGCAGCGCAAAAAATCGCGCGAATATGAACGAATATGAACGTTCAGCTCGTCAGTGAACAACGGCTCTGTGTAGTTAATGCTGCTCAATGTGAAAGCACGCAGGTGATGGAGATTTACCGCTGATTACAGAACCGGCTTTACTGATAAGATGCGCGTTAAATATCGCATGCGATTAATCGTGCAGCCCTAGTTTGTAACATTATAAATGTCTTTACTGTCAGTTTTCAGATCGAGATAATGTATCCTTGCTGAATTAAAGTATTAATCTTACAGACCCCAACTATTGAATGGTAGTGTATAATATCTAGAATCACAAACATTCCTATCTGGTCAGGAATGAAAAATCTGCTTAATAAAATAAGATACTTAAGATACTTTCAAATAAATTGAACAACAACAACAACAACATTTATTTATAGAGCACATTTAAACACAATATAAATTGATGCAAAGTGCTGTACAGTGTACAAACAAATCTACTAATAAAAACAACAACTACATGCATACAAAGGCTAAAGAGTAAAAATAAGATTTAAGTCTAGACTTAAAAATGTCCAGAGAAGGAGCAGATCTCACATGATAGGGGAGACCATTCCAAAGCTTGGGGCCAACCACAGAAAAAGCCCGATCACCCTTTGATTTGTACCGATACCGTGGCACAGTTGGAAGCAAGTGACTTGAAGATCTAAGTGCCCTAGCAGGACAATATGGCACAAGAAGTTCAGAGATATAATTGCACAACCAGACAATGACTTATAAACAAACCTGAATTTAATGGGAAGCCAATGAAGGGATGATAAAACAGGGGAAATGTGATCCCTCTTTTAGACCCAGTCAAAAGTCTTGCCGCAGCATTTTGAACAGCTTGCAATCGTGAAAATGAAGATTGAGGAAGACCAGAATAAAGAGAGTTACAATAATCCAATCGAGATGTAACAAGTGCATGAATCACAACTTCCATATCCTTCCTTGAAAGAAGATGCTTCAACCTTGCAATAGATCTCAAATGGAAAAAACTTGCTCTAATAACAGCACTAATTTGTTTATCAAAAAATAGATAAGAGTCAAAAATCACTCCAAGGTTTTTTATTTGTTTGCGTACGTTAATTGAAAGTGGACCTAACTGAGCTTCCAAAGCAGGAGACGAGTGTGCAGGACAACCTAATATTAAAACCTCAGTTTTATCCTCATTTAACTGCAGGAAATTATTAGACATCCATGTCTCAATATCATGTACACATTTCAATAATACATCAAATGACACCGCAGTATCAAGCCTTACTGGTAGATAAAACTGAGAATCATCCACGTAACAATGATATGAGATACTGTATTTTTGAAAAATGTGGGCCAAGGGAAGCATATAAAGGGAACAGTAAAGGTCCCAAAATGGATCCCTGGGGCACTCCACACAAGACAGGTGCAGAGGATGAGGAAAAATGTCCTAAATTTAACATTTTTGTGAACTGTCCAATGGCATTTTAACTTGATAGACAAATCTAAAATGGATAAAGAAATACAGTTTAAATGTTGCATTAAAAATATCAGTTTATTATTTGTTACATTTAACTACCTTTTGAAAATTGTTGTGCTGGAAACTTTTTTTTTAGGATTATTGATAAAAAGATGAAAAGTTAGTTCAAAAGAACAGTTATTTGAACGTCTTCAAAAGTATACTTTTTTTTTCTTAAAAAATCTTACTGACTACAAATGTTTTCATATTTATTTGTAAAGTATTTATAAAGTGCTTTATTTATATATTTTTTTAACTAATACATTGATAATTAATGTCATTATTTTATTTTTAAATACCATTCCTAGTCCTCCACAGAAAAGCAGGAAATATGTTCTCAAATTTTTGCCAAGTTTGTACAAGAAAAACAGACACGTTTAATTTGGATTGGATAGCAATCACAAAGTTTGTCTGCAGAACTGAATTTACATCCTGAGGGAAAACTTTACAAATAAGATAATTGTCATTCAAATAGAATGTTAGTGGAGGTGAATGATTCTTGGCTGTCTATGTGCCACGGGCTCAGTTGAGACTGCTGCTCCATGAGTTTGGGGGTTGACGAACTCTGGAAACCAGATGGAAGATTCTAGAAAGAGAATGAGATGAGAGCTCCAGAGCAAACAAAGACAGCTTGGGCTTGTTTATTTTGATTGTCTGAGAAAACCTCCTGAAAGCTTGCTCCCTTCTGTCGGCTCAGTGCTTGAGGCCTTACTGTGAAAAACAAGAGAGGAGGAGGAGGGAGTGAGGAGAATGTGTGTGTCTTCTTCTGGCAGAGTCATGGGGATGCCAGAGCAAGGAGAAACTGATGAATGGTTAGACAGGACTGCGGCCTTGCTCTCCTCTCTGGAGTTTCCCATAATGCCTTTACATGGAAGTCTTTATAGGCACAGGGGCACTGCCAGATATCTGGTCTGGTTGCTAACAGCAACTTAATGATGTACTGAAATATACAGTGTCTCACTGTTGTTCTGGGCTGGAACGCTATAAAATCTTCTAATGAGGGTCTGACTGTAAACTTGAAGGTTGGCGGCTGACTTTCAAATGCTAAAAAGCAAGAATTTAGGAGCCAAAATTAATAAAATTGATTGGCATTTGATGCCATACGAGTCTCCAACTCAACTACGTCAGTATTTGTAGTTGTTATATAACAGACTAGCAGTGAAAAAGATTTTTTAAAATGTTTTTGAAAAGTCTCTTTTGCTCACAAATGCTGCATTTGTTTAGTAATTAAATACAGTAAAAACTGAATTATTGTGAAATATAATTACAGTTTTAAATAATTATTTTCTAATGGCAAAATTGAATTTTCAGTAGCCATTACTCCAGTCTATAACATTTCTTATTATTAACAATCAAAAGTGACAGTTTTGATATTAATTATCAAAAGTGACAGTCGAGACTTAATTATATATTATAATTCTATAATTAATTGAACTTTGTTCATTAAAGAATCCTGAGGAAAAACACATGACAGTTTCCACAACAATATTAAGCAGCAAAAACTGTTTTCAAATCACAATTGACTGTTTTTACTATTATGTGACACTGAATAAATTATATTTTAAAATGTTAATGGTAATTTTAGTACTGCTTTTACTGTATTTTTGATCAAATGAAAGCTTATTTCAAAAACATTAAAAAAAATTGTAATTACACACTTTTGACCGCTTGTGTGTTTCTTAAGGAGTGGCGCAATTAATGGATGACTGCATGTTTTTCTTCTCAGGATGTGAAGATCTTCCGGGCGCTGATCCTGGGGGAACTGGAGAGAGGGCAGAGCCAGTACCAGGCGCTCTGCTTCATTACACGGCTCAACCACAATGAGATCATCCCCAGCGAGTCCATGGCCAGACTCCGACAGGTCAGTCCATTGCTCCCAGGCTCCCTCGGTGGCTGATGACAGGGCAGGGAGAAGTCAATGGGGTGAAAACAAGCAGATGCTGGGTGTTAGAGTTGAGCTCATGAGTTAACTGTGTCGCGTAGGAGTGTGATGTTTTAAATGGGACATCTCAGAAGAACAAGGCTGTAAAAGGCCTTTGATGAGTAGTTCCTGGAAGGGCGGCCAAGGTCTTAGATGTGTGATTATGAGTGAAAGGTGTGAGAAAAGACTGGAAACATCTAGCTTTAAAGAACGACAGGACTAATACTAAAATCTTCCTTTTTATTTTACAGAAAAATCCCCTGGCCATCCGCACAGCGGAAGAGAAGAGAAGCACGGAGATGCTGAGCATGGACGTAGCAGTCAATTTGACACGGACGTGGCAGCTGAGCACCCACATCCACAACATGTGCAACGTCGCCCTGGAGGCTGTGTACACGCGTGAGGCTGATGTCAGACACTGGCTGGACAGAGGCAAGCATGCTTACTGCGTCCCTTAATTACACCCTACCAAACCCAGCATGCTTAAATATATCGCTGACATAGTGCACTTCACATCTTAACCCTCTATAGTAGGGGTGTAACGATATTCAAACCGAACTGAAAAACCACGATACACCGCCCACGGTACGTACCGCGGTACTCTAATAGCTTACCACGATACTCTGTTGGCTTACCCCGCCCCCTGCTGAGACACTTCAAATGCAGCCATTATGGCTTTGAATTGCTTGAATCACTTTGAAAGGGAAAGTACCATTTAAGAGCAACATGTGCAGAACAAATCTGTCATATAGGCTATATCTTCATGACTAGCACAGTTGCTTGTGCAGCCACTCTCAGCCTTTTGTGGAACTGTAAGTTGCAATATTTTGTTTATAGGTATATCGTGTATTTATTATTTATATCATGTAAGATGCATTTGGTTTTATGCTGCAGTAAAGCACTTCATTGTAGGCCTGCTACGGTGATTATCTCTTCAGCGCACAGCATAAGCAACACAAACAACACTGCAGAATATTAATAACTATGACTGGGACTGTCATATACATAACATTATAATGAGAACACTATTATAATCAAACGCGGTGAATTTTTAGAGTGTAGTTGGCGTGTTTCGCTGCGGGATTTCAGGCATTGTGCATAATTCTACACATTCCCACAGATTTCGCGATTATAAAGCAGGAGATTTATGCAGCATAGCATGTAGGTTGAATCCAAACAGATTATCAGAGCAGATCAGTCGTTTTAAAACTTTCTGTGAGACGGAATTTCACAAACAGTGTGAGTGATTGAGTGGTACTGTGTCTTCTCCCACTCTCTGAAAATACACAAATGGCCTCACATCCATAATATCCACGTTGAGTTTGCTCTGCAAGCGAGGTGCACGCAAGACTAGCGCGTTTCGGACAGTTGATGGAATTGTCACTTGCACGTAATTTTAAGTCATGCCAATTTAAACATTCAAGCTATTTTAACCCATAAAGTACTCGCACACTCTCTGAGAGACAGTCTTTAATGCACTCTCAGCCAAAGCGCGCACAGCCGCCTCTCAAACAGCTTGCAAATCTCAAGTGTCAGATTGAGTTATTACATATTTGATTCAAATCATTTCCTTATTGTCCAGCTATTCCATTTAAATTTATCCACGGCACATGCATTTTTATATGTAGCCTAAGTAATGTTGTTCAATGACTTGTTTGCATTATTCAGGCGCTATTTTATTTTCTTTTAACACTTTAACACTTTACAAAGCAACAATTTTTCAAATCTCATTTGTTAATGCATCAATTGACAAGAACTAATAGAGAGCAATTATTGTTATTATTATTATTAAGTTAAAAGTGAATTTGGTGTTCTTTAGCATTGCTGGTGACAAGCCATGAACCCTACCCCCACAGCAAACAGAACCGAACCGAAGCTCCAAAACCGTGATATGAACCGTACCATGGCTGATGTATGAAATAATAGTCAGACAAATCTTATTTTTCCACTTGAACTCCACATTTAACCTTTAGACAAAATATGTAAAAAGTAAATTAATTATAATTTTAAAAAATGCATAAATGCAAATGTAGATCATGTGTCATTTGACACATCAGGCTTTAATGGTGAATTAAAGATACCAACAAAAATGAAACATTGATTAAATTCTGTATTTTTGCGAAGTTTTGTTGCCAAGAAAGGATGAAACCAATATAATGTAAATATATTTTAATGTGTAATAATGTTTGTTTTAATTATATATATATATATATATATGTATGTATGTATGTATGTGTGTTAAGTTTAGGTATTAGGTAGGATTAGGGATGTAGAATATGGTTATGCAGAATATGTGCTTTATAAGTGCTAATAAACCACCAATATGTTAATAATAGGCATGCTAATAAGCAATTAGTTAATTGTGAGAATTGGTCCCTATACTAAAGTGTTACCAATATTTCATATAAAATATATAACATTTTTATTGTAAAAAGTAATGTGATTTTTAATAATGATAGAGCAGACGATATTAATAATGATATTAATAACTATATTAAGGCTATATTTGTAAAATATTAACATTTTAAATTTATTTTATGTTTTGATTGGGTTAAATACTAATAATAAATAATATAATAAGACTCTTTGCTTGAATTATCATGTTTAACTATCATTGTAGACATGGCGACAGTAAAACAATAAAAAAAAAGTTTGAGCCTTATCCCACTCATTTCCACATCAATTTAATGTAGTTAGACCCAGTATAGAAGCATCACTGTTTTAATTGGAACACATCTGCATTTGTAACGCCTCACTGACCTACATAGATTGAAGCTTGATGATCGTTTACTAAAATGATTTTTCCGATTCTTCAGGCGTGGAGGGCTCCATGTTCGAACCTCAAGCAGTGGACGTGCCAGGCCTGCAGAGCTGCGGGACAGTGAAGGACCTGTGGCAGCCTTGCTTGTGTAGTTACAACCTCAGACTGGAATGGTACCCCTGCCTGCTGAAGTACTGCCGCAACAGGGATGTCTCCGGCAGGGGCAGCCCATATAAATGCGGCATCAAGAGCTGCAGCAAAGGCTACCAGTTTACTTACTACGTACCCCACAAACAGCTGTGCCTATGGGAGGAAGAGACCTAGATCCACATGCTTCTGCAAAAACATATTTAATGTGACCTTCTCCACAAGTTTCATTCACCTCCAAGCCTTCAGACTCATGCCTTCTGCACAGAGCAGAAATGATGCTGGATGGGTGTGGATGGAGCATCATTTGAGCAGCGCTAGTGCTCTAATTTTGTTTCTCCAGAGCAGTTGCCCATATCTTTGAGCTGGTCAGTAGTTTTAAAACTCTTCTTACTCTTACTAGCACTGTGGAATACGTATCTATCGAGTCTTGAGACCCAGGTGAGTTTGGGACGAGCAACCTGTGAATTAGTCAGTATATAACAAGATGTAATCTTAAAATTAGCTGGATCTCGTCAGGTTGCCAGTTTTTTTTTTTTTTTTTTTTTTCTGAAACTGGTATTATTTATTTTGCAGTGGGAAATGATTGAAGACACTTAAGCACAGTGCACACGTTCAGAGAAAATGCCTTTTTTCTCTCTTATTTTTTTAGTTTTATTTTAAGTTCTATATTTTGACTGGTAGATTCAAAGCACTATATTAAGTTCATGGTGGACGTACGCATGCTTTGATTAATATTGGTACAGACATAAAAAGCTATTAATTGAGTCATTCAGCATTTAATTCAGACAGATTCAATCATGTGAATGATCTCACCTCAAGTCTTAATGCTGGGATTCTTTGGGAGTGTATGTGTTTTAATTTACAAAAGGATGGACTTGTCTTTATTCCATTGCACAACAGTATAATTTAAGGACCAGTTGGATCAATATCATTAACTCCTAGTTTGAAGTATGGACTCTCATTAGTTGGGAACAGGCAACACTGCAAAAGTGACATGAGGAAACCAAAGTAAGTGTATGTTCTGGTAAAACAGAGGGATAGAGATCATACAGAGAACGGCATCAGGCTGATGAAATCCTGCTTAGATTGTCACTACTGTGCATCCAACACTGCCATCTCCTGGTTATGCAGCATTACTGTCACTCAGGCTCCTCCTATCAGTATGACCTCAGAACATCAGCAGAGCTGTGAAACCATCACAAATACGGATTGTGTGGTATCAAATGTCCTAGAAGAAATCACCTTCATTCAACAGGACCAAGAACTTCATTCAGTCATGAAGAAGAGAAACTATTATTGTTCTACATTTCACTACCTATATTTTGACTGTTAGATTCAAAGCACTATATTAAGTTCATGGTGGACGTACGCATGCTTTGATTAATATTGGTACAGACATAAAAAGCTATTAATTGAGTCATTCAGCATTTAATTCAGACAGATTCAATCATGTGAATGATCTCACCTCAAGTCTTAATGCTGGGATTCTTTGGGAGTGTATGTGTTTTAATTTACAAAAGGATGGACTTGTCTTTATTCCATTGCACAACAGTATAATTTAAGGACCAGTTGGATCAATATCATTAACTCCTAGTTTGAAGTATGGACTCTCATTAGTTGGGAACAGGCAACACTGCAAAAGTGACATGAGGAAACCAAAGTAAGTGTATGTTCTGGTAAAACAGAGGGATAGAGATCATACAGAGAACGGCATCAGGCTGATGAAATCCTGCTTAGATTGTCACTACTGTGCATCCAACACTGCCATCTCCTGGTTATGCAGCATTACTGTCACTCAGGCTCCTCCTATCAGTATGACCTCAGAACATCAGCAGAGCTGTGAAACCATCACAAATACGGATTGTGTGGTATCAAATGTCCTAGAAGAAATCACCTTCATTCAACAGCACCAAGAACTTCATTCAGTCATGAAGAAGAGAAACTGTATTATTGTTCTACATTTCACTACATTCACCTTCAACTCACGACTCGCCTCTCTTACTATGCGAATGTTCACGTTTAACAAGCCACAGTTGACTCGATTGTAGTTCATGGTACTAAAATGTTTATGCTGATTTATTTAATTAATTTTTTTTTGTTTAAAGAGTTTTAAGTGTTATGTTGAAAGTGTTGTTTGAGATTACACCTCCCCAATCAACAGCCATTGTCTGGGATACAAGTGCCTTGGTGATTCAGTGTTTACTGATTCTTTTTAAGGATAATGCTGTTAAGAATAAAGTATCAAAGCTATTTTCCTATGAAAATGAATATGAGCATAATATGAAGTAATTTTAAATAAAAGCTCCTTCAGCAAAGTGTCTTTTATAAAAGTCTCCTTTTTTACTGTTAGAAAAGCAAAATTGTTTTTAAATGTGAGTGCAGAGCTGCAACATTCTGTTTTGGTGTATAACCACCTATGTTTAACACTTAATAAAAACTGTACGCATTTTATCATGTTTTTAAATATGATTGTTATACACTAATTGGAGATGCTTCTTGAGCAAATCAGTAGGCTATATTAGAATGATTTTTGAAGGATCATGTGACACTGAAGACTGGAGTAATGATGCTAAAAATTCAGCTTTGCCATCTCAGGAATAAATAAAATTTTAAAGTGCCCCTATTATGCAAATTTTACGGTTCCTAATATTGTTTTGGGAGTCTCCTACAATAGGATTATATGCATGCAAGGTCAAAAAACGCTTTAGTTTTCTCAAAATATGCATTTAATATCACCTCATTTTCCAGCGATTCTCAAACGATTCGTTCGAAGCAGTTGAAAGATTCAGTCTCTCTAAACCCCTCCTTTCCGTGAGCCTACTCTGCTCTGATTGGTCAGATGGCCTAGTCTGTTGTGATTGGTCTGGCGTACAGCGCTTTTCGAAAACGATACGTCTATTTCAATAGTTCTGTATTTGAACGCTCTATAGAAAATGTAAACCTCTATTATTTATTATACTTACAGGTTGTGATTCAGTGGAGCAGCTGATCCAAATAATCAGGATACTAATCCATTTTCCACAGCAAACATTTTGTGAATCCCACGTTGAACTCCCCGAGAAAGGAAGAAGCAGTCGTCAGTAGAATGAAGTGTTTGTGGGCGGGGTCAAGTTGTTCGCTGCCAACGTACGGCGAATTCCAAACAGAAGTGAGCATCCCTGTGCCCTACTCCCTTCGAAGGGCAGAGCAGAGAGTATAAGCATTTGGAACTCCCTTGGCAAAGGGATGACCGACCAAACGTTACCTTGACAACGCTGCGCGTGCGTGCAGCATTCAGCACTCAATCAGTTGTTGCAAATAAATATTTCTTCTCATTATTATTATTATTAATTTATTTAAATATTGTCTCACTGTGTCTTATTTACTATTAAACTTTTTCAAACTAAACGTGTCTTACTGACAAAAAATATTTTGTATCACATTAAAATAAAGACAAATGTAATCGTTGTATGTGAAGTCGAAATCAACCCCAACTTTGCCTTAAAATGCATCGCAGGAGCGCCTAACTGAAGATCACATGATCACAAACGGAAATCACTTCCGTGAAGTGACCATGGCATGTTCCCTGAATCCCTTCGCTAACGGACTTCTGGAAGGGCCCTTCGTGAAGGGATTCAGTTGCTCACTTTCGTTTGGAACGTCCCTACAAATGGCTTTTGTTTAAAGAGTTTTAAGTGTTATGTTGAAAGTGTTGTTTGAGATTACACCTCCCCAATCAACAGCCATTGTCTGGGATACAAGTGCCTTGGTGATTCAGTGTTTACTGATTCTTTTTAAGGATAATGCTGTTAAGAATAAAGTATCAAAGCTATTTTCCTATGAAAATGAATATGAGCATAATATGAAGTAATTTTAAATAAAAGCTCCTTCAGCAAAGTGTCTTTTATAAAAGTCTCCTTTTTTACTGTTAGAAAAGCAAAATTGTTTTTAAATGTGAGTGCAGAGCTGCAACATTCTGTTTTGGTGTATAACCACCTATGTTTAACACTTAATAAAAACTGTACGCATTTTATCATGTTTTTAAATATGATTGTTATACACTAATTGGAGATGCTTCTTGAGCAAATCAGTAGGCTATATTAGAATGATTTTTGAAGGATCATGTGACACTGAAGACTGGAGTAATGATGCTAAAAATTCAGCTTTGCCATCTCAGGAATAAATAAAATTTTAAAGTGCCCCTATTATGCAAATTTTACGGTTCCTAATATTGTTTTGGGAGTCTCCTACAATAGGATTATATGCATGCAAGGTCAAAAAACGCTTTAGTTTTCTCAAAATATGCATTTAATATCACCTCATTTTCCAGCGATTCTCAAACGATTCGTTCGAAGCAGTTGAAAGATTCAGTCTCTCTAAACCCCTCCTTTCCGTGAGCCTACTCTGCTCTGATTGGTCAGATGGCCTAGTCTGTTGTGATTGGTCTGGCGTACAGCGCTTTTCGAAAACGATACGTCTATTTCAATAGTTCTGTATTTGAACGCTCTATAGAAAATGTAAACCTCTATTATTTATTATACTTACAGGTTGTGATTCAGTGGAGCAGCTGATCCAAATAATCAGGATACTAATCCATTTTCCACAGCAAACATTTTGTGAATCCCACGTTGAACCCCCCGAGAAAGGAAGAAGCAGTCGTCAGTAGAATGAAGTGTTTGTGGGCGGGGTCAAGTTGTTCGCTGTCAACGTAGAACGTAGGGCGAATTCCAAACAGAAGTGAGCATCCCTGTGCCCTACTCCCTTCGAAGGGCAGAGCAGAGAGTATAAGCATTTGGAACTCCCTTGGCAAAGGGATGACCGACCAAACGTTACCTTGACAACGCTGCGCGTGCGTGCAGCATTCAGCACTCAATCAGTTGTTGCAAATAAATATTTCTTCTCATTATTATTATTATTAATTTATTTAAATATTGTCTCACTGTGTCTTATTTATTATTAAACTTTTTCAAACTAAACATGCTTAAACCATGTTTCTATCACTGACAAAAAATATTTTGTATCACATTAAAACAAAGACAAATTTAATCATGTGAAGTCGAGATCAACCCCAACTTTGCTTTAAAGGGGTCATATGATGTTGCTAAAAATAACATTATTTTGTGTATTTGAAATGTGTTTCTGCGGTTTAAGGTTCAAAAAAACATTATTGTCCACATACTGTACATTATTGTTTCTCCTCTATGCCCCGCCTTTCTGAAACGCGTCGATTTTTACAAAGCTCATTGGTCTGAAA
>NW_015549566.1:287819-305984 GCF_001515605.1 Sinocyclocheilus anshuiensis | reverse complement strand
TTTTGTTTAAAGAGTTTTAAGTGTTATGTTGAAAGTGTTGTTTGAGATTACACCTCCCCAATCAACAGCCATTGTCTGGGATACAAGTGCCTTGGTGATTCAGTGTTTACTGATTCTTTTTAAGGATAATGCTGTTAAGAATAAAGTATCAAAGCTATTTTCCTATGAAAATGAATATGAGCATAATATGAAGTAATTTTAAATAAAAGCTCCTTCAGCAAAGTGTCTTTTATAAAAGTCTCCTTTTTTACTGTTAGAAAAGCAAAATTGTTTTTAAATGTGAGTGCAGAGCTGCAACATTCTGTTTTGGTGTATAACCACCTATGTTTAACACTTAATAAAAACTGTACGCATTTTATCATGTTTTTAAATATGATTGTTATACACTAATTGGAGATGCTTCTTGAGCAAATCAGTAGGCTATATTAGAATGATTTTTGAAGGATCATGTGACACTGAAGACTGGAGTAATGATGCTAAAAATTCAGCTTTGCCATCTCAGGAATAAATAAAATTTTAAAGTGCCCCTATTATGCAAATTTTACGGTTCCTAATATTGTTTTGGGAGTCTCCTACAATAGGATTATATGCATGCAAGGTCAAAAAACGCTTTAGTTTTCTCAAAATATGCATTTAATATCACCTCATTTTCCAGCGATTCTCAAACGATTCGTTCGAAGCAGTTGAAAGATTCAGTCTCTCTAAACCCCTCCTTTCCGTGAGCCTACTTTGGTCAGATTGGTCAGATGGCCTAGTCTGTTGTGATTGGTCTGGCGTACAGCGCTTTTCGAAAACGATACAATAGTTCTAATAGTTCTGTATTTGAACGCTCTATAGAAAATGTAAACCTCTATTATTTATTATACTTACAGGTTGTGATTCAGTGGAGCAGCTGATCCAAATAATCAGGATACTAATCCATTTTCCACAGCAAACATTTTGTGAATCCCACGTTGAACTCCCCGAGAAAGGAAGAAGCAGTCGTCAGTAGAATGAAGTGTTTGTGGGCGGGGTCAAGTTGTTCGCTGTCAACGTAGAACGTAGGGCGAATTCCAAACAGAAGTGAGCATCCCTGTGCCCTACTCCCTTCGAAGGGCAGAGCAGAGAGTATAAGCATTTGGAACTCCCTTGGCAAAGGGATGACCGACCAAACGTTACCTTGACAACGCTGCGCGTGCGTGCAGCATTCAGCACTCAATCAGTTGTTGCAAATAAATATTTCTTCTCATTATTATTATTATTAATTTATTTAAATATTGTCTCACTGTGTCTTATTTACTATTAAACTTTTTCAAACTAAACATGCTTAAACCATGTTTCTATCACTGACAAAAAATATTTTGTATCACATTAAAACAAAGACAAATTTAATCATGTGAAGTCGAGATCAACCCCAACTTTGCTTTAAAGGGGTCATATGATGTTGCTAAAAATAACATTATTTTGTGTATTTGAAATGTGTTTCTGCGGTTTAAGGTTCAAAAAAACATTATTGTCCACATACTGTACATTATTGTTTCTCCTCTATGCCCCGCCTTTCTGAAACGCGTCGATTTTTACAAAGCTCATTGGTCTGAAAAAGCGAGGTGTGCTCTGATTGGCCAGCTATCCAGTGCGTTCTGATTGGCCGAATACCTCAAGCATGTGACAGAAATGTTACACCCCTTACCAAACTGTGATGCCATGTCCCGGCGCGAGCTGTGCAACGAGACAAAACCAATAAAACCCATTACAAACGAGGCATTTGTTACATCCAGTGGGGACATAATTACGGATCATAATGACTTATACTGTCTTTTTACGCGTTGCGTTGCATCGCGCCGCGTAAATATAAAACCATGTCTGCATTTGTGATCGGAGAAATGACAAACAACAAGCGCTACTCTACACTGCCCAAAACCGGGTGTGCCTCACACATCCTGAAAAGTGAAGCTGCGGACTATTTGATCACCCCCTGGTGGCTGGCTACAGTACAGGTCATAAACCCCACCCTCTCCATGTAAACGAATGGGACTTGAGTCAAAATAAAAAAATTAATTATACTTCTAATACAATTTTCCGAAAGATGGTTTTGGTCATTTAAGGTAGTTGTTATTATGCTGATATATGTTAAATTGTTCGTTTTTGTGATAAGTTTGATTTCAGCTAGTAATTTGATGCTATAAAAATGGGACCTGTCCTTATGGTTGATTGTCACGTGTTTGGGCGGGAGTTTGATACCGCGGCTCCACCTCACGACACTACTGCGCAGACTCGGGCTCCAAATGACGTCACTGACGTGGGAGTGGCCATACTGAGATGCTTTGGCTTCACTTTTCTATAGTGGAAGAAATAGGAGACGCGTCGTCCATCTTTTTTTACAGTCTATGCTCAAAACGCGCATTTGAATCATCAGTGGCAAATTCTTTAAATATGAAAACGTACTTACAGACTGTGAGTCAAAATTGCCGGCATTGTAGTCTGCTCTCCCAGGATCAGGAAACAGTCCTCCATAAAATGTGCTGCACACATCTGAATATTTGGGTTGAAGTGTTCTGGAACAGTGTTGTAAATACAACTTAACCACTGATTTCTAGTCGTGTCCATTTTTGGAAGTATTTTCAAACAAAGTATTTTCACTTTCGCAATGAAACACACCGCGTCTTCACAACATGGCGGTGGCAGCAACAATAAAGTTATGCCTTCTTTCTTTGCGTGAACATTTGGGCGGCATTATGCAAATCTTCCCACATCGTGAGGTAGACATGTGGGGGCGTGTTTAAACGAGGTGTTTTAGGAGGGCGTGGACCAGTCTTAACTTTTATAAAGAATATCTCTTTGGGTTTGAGACTTTAGTCTTTGCAACTTTAGGGATCTTCCCTATTCATGAACAGCTTGTAACACTCCAAAGAGAAAGGAAAACTTGAATATCATATGAATATCAAAACTTGGGTCATATGACCCCTTTAAAATGCATGGCAAGAGCTCCTAACTGGAGATCACATGATCACAAACAGAAATCACTTCCGAAGTGACCATGGCATGTTCCCTTAGCTAATGGACTTCTGGAAGGGCCCTTCGTGAAGGGATTCAGTTGCTCACTTTCGTTTGGAACGTCCCTACAAATGGCGTCCCCTTCCCGAAGTGCCCTTGAAGGGCGCAAGAAAGCCGTTTGGAATTCGCCCATAGGTGCGCATTATGCAAATAATAGATGGTGATGTGTAGCCGTCACGGAAGTGGGAGCTGTTCAGAGTCGATTATTTATTTTGGGAGACTTTATTTATCGTGCATTTTCAGCTTTACTTCTTTGCAGATCGTTTATATTCACATACAGCTACATTACACACTGCATGAAAGGCAATATTGGAAATGGCATAATAGCGGCACTTTAAAGTATATTAATATAAAACGGATATTTTAAATTGTAATAATATTTCACATCATTGCTGTTTTGCTGTATTTTCGTTAAATAAATGCTGCCTTGATGAGCGTAAGAGACTTTTGTAAACATAAAAAAAACCTAACCCTAAACTTTTGAATGGTAACGTACTTTAATCAAAGATCATTTGTAAAAAAAAAAAAATTCCCACGGGTAGTATTGAGAGCTGACCAGGATTTGTTATATTCTGGAGTACTTGTTTGTTGATTTATAAAGTTAAAGCGATTAATTAAAAAAAGATAAATAAATAATTAAATACATAAATAACACGGGGGGTAACTATGGTTACCGTTGTAATTTGTAACGAAGGACGCGGTCCGTGCCAGCAGAGGTCGCCCTGCTGTAAGGATGTGTCTTCCTCTTTGTTGTCATCCTCGCAGTTGTCCAGCCGCTGAGGGACTGAGTGGCTGAAATGTGGCTTTTGTTTTTGTGGTGATTTGCGTACCATCTCCAAGACGATGCCGGAGCTGAACACTGAGATCCCTCAAGGCCTCGTGTCCGCTGCTGCGCTTCTGTACGTGATGCTGAAACGGGAGGCGCGGAGGAAGAAGACAGCATCCATGCTGAACACTGAATAACTCTCCGGCCTGTCAATGAACATGCTATTGAGGTGACTATTGTAAGAGATATATACTTTTGTTCTTTTTTTAAAGAACATATTTCAATTCATGGCTACACGTTTAACCTGCTCGTCTTAATGTAATGAAGGGTGGTAATTAATTGAACCTCAGCCAGTCAATAGCTCAGAAGATTAGCTTAAATCTGGATCCATCAGTATCTGTTTTGCAGTGAACTAAGAATATTTGAGAAAGATGTGCTTTATATATTATAATTATTCCATTATAATTATTCAATTTATTTAGGCTATTTATTTATTTTACATCTGAAATGTGCATTTACATTGAACATGTCTGTTTAATGAACTCTGACTCTTTGGCAACAGTGGGGATGGGAATCGTAAGAAGAAGCTTTTAGTAGTACTTTTAATGAATAAGTTTGAAAATAAAAAAAGTCTGTTGCCAAATGGTCAGATATTTTCATATTCCAACAAAACTGATATAGGAAAACAGAACAGCATTTTTTTGTTTGTTTTTTTACTTTTTTAGAAGTGATATAAATGCAGTGCAACAATTGATTCTACATATATATTATATAAAAATAATAAATACAAACATTGAAAACATATTTTATTCATTCGTTTTTATTCATCTATTTCTTTTGCTTGCTAATTGATCAGACGTTGTATATGGTTGATTAACCAAAAGCAACCGGCTCATATGATTGAAAATGACTATTTTTCGTTTTCATTGCATAATTTTACCTGAAGCAGGAGCATGTTTTAAACTAATTTATTTTTAGTAAAAATATTTTTATTGTATTTATTTTATTAATCATTTATTTGATTCATTTTATTATTTTTATTGAATCTGTTATAAATAAGAATAATAACCATTTCCCAGTTCCCAAACCTACACATATATATATATATATAGTATCCTGATGTATATGTTTGATAAAATAACCTAATATTTACTAAGTTCAACTGCTTCACATCCATGGTTCAGACAACATTAGGATAAAGAGCTTCAATAAGGTTGCCACAGTAACTTTTTTTGAGCATTTATTTTATTAATTATTTTTTTTACTGAACCTGTTGAGTAAGAATTATAACCCTTTCTCTGTTCCCAAACCTACATATAGGCTATATCAGTATTTTGATGTTTAATAAAATAACCAAATATTGATGTAGTTAAACTGCTTTACTTTAGAGGTTTGAACAACATTAGGAAAAAGAGCTGTGGATAAGGTTGCCACAGTAACTTTTGAGTGTTTATTTTATCAGTTATTTCTTATTAAACCTGTTATTAATAAGAACACATTCTCGGTTCTCAAACTTGCAGGCTATATCAGTGTCCGGATATATATATTGAATATGTTAAAATAAAGTAACCTAGTATTGACCTAGTTCAACTTCAGCTGCTTTACATCCGAGGTTCAGACAACATTAGGATAAAGAGCTGTGGATAAGGTTGCCACAGTAACTTTTGGTCTACTTTTGACACACCCAGATACAAGCCAGACTCTTGTATTTCTCAACTGTTAATGTGAAAGCCACTGCAAACCCTTCAGACATACTCGAGTAGTTTCAGAAATCAAAGGAATCAGAATCAAAGGAAAAGTGTCATATTTTTATACAGTCGCTCAAGCGTTGTGGTGCTTCAAGTAAGTACTCTAATGAATGCATGCATGCAATCTGACATGGTAAAGCGTTTTGTGAATGTGACAGCTCGTTGTATTTGATTAGGCTCACAGAATAAAGATGTCGCCATTGGTGCTGGGAGTCGGAGCGTGCTTAGCTGGGTGGATTGGTCTTTATGCTTTGCTGTGCTACACAAATGGCTCTTGTGGCTATGAATGGAACTGTCGGCTAGTTACACTATTCCATGGCATCCTTGCAGTCTGTATAACCGCTTACATTGGATACATAGATGGACTGTGGCCTTTCACCTACCCAGGCAAGATGTACAAATACTAATATATATATATATTAGGGGTGTATGATATATACAGACTACTTAATGCAGCTCCATAAATGCATTTGCACTGTGATTACAATTGCATAATTAGTGCTATGATTATTGTTTTAGAAAGAACATTTGGAAAAGTAACTAAAACTACCAGTAGATGGTGGCAAGTCACTTGCTGGGTCCAAAATTGCATCCGAAATAGGTACTACATTTGAATAAGAACTTAGTTTGCGACCGTTAAATCACTTACACTGTCAATTGCACCGTTTCACTTCCATTTACTTATTTCGCATTTTGGAATCTCAGTGGAAGTTGTAAGTTGGTACATTTCAACCAACTGTTTTTTGAATATCATAAATTTGGACATACTACTCTTCTCATGTGCAGTTTTTCGCTCTTATATATAGGGAAGTAGGCATATTCGGACGCAGGAATTGTCTTAATGAGTGAGTCATTGGCTCGCATCTTCAAATTCATATCTTCGTTCAAATGGCTGATTTATTGAGGAACAAAGCAAGTGACGGTTAATGAATGAGTCATTGAATTATTCCCTCAACTGATTTGTTCTAAATGCAGATTCAGTCAGTAAAGAAACACCAATGTTTGTTTCTCAGAGACTTGTGTTTAAAATGATTTTTGTTGGTGAAATAGAGCCAAAACAGACAATATTAGCCTATGTCTAAAATGTAACTTGCTTAATATTAACATCTTGTTTATTGAACTGTTGAAAACTGTTGTATAAAATCAATATCAAATTTGCAATCATGCTGATATTTGGCGTGTTTTTGTTTGGTTTTTGCAAAGTGAATGAAATACTCGATAATGTCAGCTGCTCACACATTGTCAAAGGGTTAGTTTGCCGATTTTGCAAAAAGCTTTGTATTGTTACAATGTCAGTAGTACAAGTAAATGAGCATTGCATATTATTTTTCTGTGACCTACACCAAGATAATCGCGTTATTTGTCAGCAAAAGTCTATCAGATGACATAAAATGCATCATCCGAAGGACTTGACAAACTAGGACTTTTGTGAAAACTACAGATCGTGCTTCCACATTTTTGAATCCCCACTCACGGATAGACTGATCGAGCCCAGTGCATTATGGGTGTTGAAGTTTTCCTACTTTTCTTCACCACAGCCCTTTTTTCTGTTTTCTCTGGTCGTGTAGCACCAGTTTAAAAAAAAAAATCATAGACATAGTTTCTACTACGTAGACAGCCAACTTTTATCAAAATACCATCTTGCCAGCTGCAAATTACCCCTTTAAAAGCACAATTACGTTATTATCGCAGACATGTCGCACACCCCTAACATATAATGTTGTCTTATTAGCATTGCAACATTTGTCATTTTTATTGTCATTTTAACATTTTTATTATATGTCATTTCCAGGTACAAAGAACACCTCTCTGCAGATCACCGCTATGGTGGTCAGTCTGAGCTACTTTATCTTTGACATGGCCTGGTGTGTGTACTTCCGCACAGAGGGCCTGGTAATGCTCGCTCACCACACCATGAGCATCCTGGGTATTCTGCTCACTCTGTGGCTGGAGGAGTCGGGCATCGAGTCTTGCGCCGTGCTGTTTGGCAGCGAGATCACAAACCCACTCCTCCAGACGCGCTGGTTTTTGAAACACTCTGGCCGCTACGACAGCTTCCTCGGAGACGTGGTGGACGTACTGTTCGTGCTGCTGTTTGTGTTCATGCGCATTTTCGTTGGTGGTGCCATGTTGTACTGTGAGCTAATCTCTCCAAGACCCAAGTTCATCATTAAATGTGGCGGTGTGGCCATGTATGCGCTGTCCTGGGTGTTCATGGTTGACATCAGTCGTTTCACACACCGCAAATCCCAGCTCAAATACCAGCGCTGGATGAATCGCCACAGGATGGCAGAGGTTAACGGGCAGGACGTGAAGAGAGACTGAAAGATCTCTGCTCAGCGGTTTGGCCTCTCGTTTCTAACACTGGAGGGAAGAATGAGAATCAGAACAAGTGAACCAGCTAATAAAGATCTGCAGCTTATAGATGTTTACATCTTTTTTAAAGGATATCAGCTATTAAAGTTTATTTCTGGTTGGTAATATTCAGATGGGAAAACATCCATGCTGTATCAGAGCCCTTAAACAGTCTTGATTGTTTTTTATTATTTGCCATTTTGATTAACTCAAAATTCTTACAATCAAATCTAATGTAATATATTTGTACTCATAAGGAATGCAGTGTATAAACTCTTAAGTACTTGAAATAGTTGATATTTTTGTAATTAGGAACACTACTTATTATGTTGCTTTTACATTCTTAAACTTTAAGTATGTGCAATATTCAGAAATGATCATGAAAAACTACTAAATGTTTCTGGAAGATTACTGAATGATTTGTGTGTGATTAATGACTTGAATGAAAAAGTAAACCAAGAAATCTTGTCTTTGAAGTGTAACCATTTTCAGATTTTGAGACTGAGTGATGACTTACCGGCTGTTTGCATCAGTTATTTATCTGTTATGGTGAATTGACCACACCAGTTGATAAATCAATAAACGTTGCCATCATCATTATAATAATGTATTTTAGGGTGTTGTTGCAGTTGTGTGGAAGTTTTCATACATACAGAAATTCAGACTGATGGACTGTCACTAATAGACCTTAGTGACAAGGATCATTTTAATTCTGGTTGACAATGTTTATTTTTGTCTAGCTGTAATTGATTAAAAATATGTTAGTAAACCTTTAAAAAACCATAAATGAAAAAAATATTTAATCATGACTTGAATACACCTCTTCGAATTAATGTGTTCAAATTCTGAATTACAAATCATTAAGATATTAGGGTTTGATGACAGAAATCTAGGACTAGGTGATTTAACTGTTTAGAGATTGTAAAAAATGCTACTAAAAGGCTTATTAAAAAAGAAAGTGATTTGTAAGTGATTTTGCATAATGTTTTATTATAAAAAGCAGTGAAGCAGTTTTTTCAATATATTCATTATTAAGAAATCGTCTTTAGATTCTTGACTCAGCTGTTGTAAGTACATTTATGTGCATTTTAAACTGTATATTATGATTATTACTACTACTAAACAAAATCCAATAAGGTACGTAAAAGAGTCAACTCAAGTAGGCTAAAACGTAATTTACGCGTTGCAGTTTTGTGAACGTCCACCGTGTGGCAAACTAACATAATACTTGGAACAGTTTCGCACGCTAGAGCTCGGAAGTTTTTCTAATTTAACCAGTGACTAGCTCACATTTTCCAACGGATTAATTAAACTAATTTAGCCAGCTGTAAATTAAAAAAGTATCGACTTTTACTTAAAAAAAAAAAAAACGTCCTAATATTTTATTTTCCACTGGGCACTTTCCGGAGTTTGAAAATGAAACTTTGAATTACCATCCTCACTCCAAACTATAACCCAAACAACTGACAGTTTCTCAAATTCTAGTGAGCTTGTCTACCCAGACAGCATTTTGGGGCTCGTTCCCAGTCAGTTCAGCAGAGTGAGCTCGCGTGAACTCGGTTGAATCGGAAGTGCTGTCCATGCAGGCGGCTCACCAGGATTTGAGACACAACCCCGCGGGAGACACAGCAGCAGTCCGGTAACGTTACATCTCAACTTTCCCCAGTTTGATGGACCGGAATCTACAACCTCTAAACTGATTTTAGCGTGGACCCTCGCTTCCGCACGAACGCGGTATCTTCTCTACAAACATTCGGGAAGACCTCCGCGAACTTTTATCGAGTGGTTTTGTTTGTTTTGATGCTGAAGAGATTTCGTCGCCGCTCCATGGAAACTCTCCGCGAGGTGACACGTGTATGAGCGCGTGCAGTGTTTCCCAGTCTGGATGTCTGTGGGATTGGTGTGGATGCGCACGACTGTTTATTATTTTTGTTGGGAAAATATCGCGTCTCATTTTTGGAGAGGACATTAGGCTGCTGTTAGCTTTAGCATAGCAAAGGCCTCGCCTGCTGTCTGGGTTGAGGATCTGCCGCTGCTGTGTTGGCTGTGGACGTACACACACACATTCATTATTAGGAAACTCAAAAGTGTTTTAATTACCAAAGGAGTGTAACTTCGAGCAGTAGGACGTGTTTCGGCTTCACCTGGGAGCTGCTGCTGAAAATGAAGGTAACGTTACATTTACAGCTGCACGATAACGGAATAGCACCAATTGTGAGAGTTATTTTGGTTAAATGATTGACTGACCTGTACAAGCCTTCTGACTTACTGTACTGTTAAAACTAACAGGTATAACGTAACTTTTTTATAACTATATAACGTTTTTGTGTATACAGAACATATTTAGTGTGTTTTATATGTATAAACTACAATTACACTAGAGGTAGAGTGTTATTGTGTTCATGTTGTTGTTATTTAACAGTAGGATTATTTTTTGGTAAACAGCACCACTCCTGTATGAACCAAATGTTCTTTTGGTTTCCTCAGGACTGGTTTAAAAACATAATGGTTTGGAAAAATATGATGCATAAGTACTATGTGCTGATTTTACTTTTTAGGTTGTCAGTGCATATCAAATGCTTTCATATTGTCTAATATTTAAAGTCATCTGCTTATGTGATTTTGGGCATGTTTATGATTGTGTGGGATCATTGGGATTTGACTGCTGCTTTGGTGCAACTTATATATTATGTTTTTTTTTTGTTTTGTTTTTTCAATTAGTGAACCTCCTGGTCAGCACAACAGAATATGGATGCAACTGCCTCATGCAACATCAAAAACCGATGCTTCTCCTGATGCATCTGAAAATGACTATAGGATATAGGACGAATAAAAGCTAAAAACAAAAGCCCAATGAGCGACACACGGTCCCCAGTCACTGACAGGTATGTATAAGTTATGTTCGTGTTATGTGGACAAACTTGCTTTTGGTATGATCCTACCAAATACTTAAGCTGACATCACAGCCCACATGTGTGTTTTTATGAACTCTCTGAATGGTGAACTGTATTGGTCCGCATTGAGCTTTTAATTGGATTGGTTTTGTAATTATGTGTGTGTGGTGTAGGTTTATGGTAGTGAAGTCCAGTTCTTGACCGGTTTTGTGCTTTGCTTTCAGTTTTGAGAAGTCAGTTTTCATTGGACAGTAGGGCTGTCGCGATAACCGCAATATCGCAATACCGCGCTATTGACGAGCAAACCGCAGAGGAATGCAAGAACCGCAGCAACCGCGATTTTTGCGCGTTTTATTTTTTCGTAAGGTTATGCCGTTCTCGTTTACACTTCATGCATGTGGACTGAATATTAAACAAGTTAGTAATGATAACATAATGTGTACCATGCTGATTTGTACAGAGGCTCCATAGATTTCCAAGCCTAAACAGACAGTGAATGAGAGAGAGATCGACTGAGCACGTGCGATTACTTGCGTCTGTCCTCCAGGCCGAGTCATATATATTTGTGAAAATAGGTTGTCATGTTCAAGGAAAGTGAAATCTCTGTCTTAGCATCGACGCATAGCTGGTCAGCTGAGTCTTCTAAAGTGGCGCTCAAAGTTAAAATGATTTCAGCAGCGTGTTTCATTACGTCTCTTTGAATGAATGAATCAGTGTTTTTTAACGTGTAGTTGAATGACAGTCCCTTTCCACCACCTTGTGGCGCAACACTGTAACTGCACTGACTGACTGCCCGTCTAGAACGCGCGCAGGTGGAAATATCAATAGAAAGTCTCTTGTCCAGTCAGATTAGAAAATCAGATTACAACTAGGCTAACTGTTATAGGCTAACGATAGCCTAACGATCTTATTGTCAGGTTTATGTTCTGTTATGTGGACCGTTATTTTGTCATTCTCTTCTGTTTACTTCACTTCCGGTTTCAACGCTATTTGGTTTCGGTTTCATTGTCTTCTGAATATGACCTCGTTAGTTATACTGTAACACATACACACACAAATTATATATATATATTAGGGATGTAACGATTCACTCAACTCATGATTCGATTCGATTCAAGATTTTGATTTCACGATTCGATTCACGATTATTATATTTATTTTTTTTACAAAATGAGATTATTTAAGACAAATTATAAATTAAATGTGTCCTTTTATTATTGCCAGGACA
This sequence comes from Sinocyclocheilus anshuiensis, assembly GCF_001515605.1. Taxonomy (NCBI): domain Eukaryota; kingdom Metazoa; phylum Chordata; class Actinopteri; order Cypriniformes; family Cyprinidae; genus Sinocyclocheilus; species Sinocyclocheilus anshuiensis. Next base: position 293,960 of record NW_015549566.1, on the reverse strand, counting down.
AAATGCTGCACATTTCTTTGTGAAATTGAAATATAACTACACAAAATAAGATGTTTAACAGAATGTCTGAGCTGCTCTTTTCCATATAATGTATATATATATATATATATATATATTAGCATATTATATATATTGCGATAATACCGCATGCCGCACTATTGAGCCACTCAAAATTACCGCAAGGGAAATTCCCTCATTGTGACAGCCCTATTGGACAGTCAACGAATGTGCGAGAATTTGTACGCACTCAAGTATATTTCTGTAGGTTTGCAAGTGTGTTGTGTAAATACATTCACAGACATGCTGCATGATCTGTCATATTGGCGTTGTTTTTTGACTCGTATGTATTTTGACGTTTTCAACTGTGAAAATTAAGTTAACAAATACAACCTAGCCATGATGAGCAACTTTCATGGTGCCTATAGCACTTGAAAAGTCATTTACTGTGGCAACATTTTGACTTTGACAGATTCTGTGGCATTATAGGAAGGTTTGTTTTGAATCTCAGCAGATGCAGTAGTTCATCTGGTTATTTAAAAAAAAAATTTGCCTACTGTTTTGTGAATGCCTATGTATTCCGACACATATTACCATATTGCTTTTTGCATACTATATAGTAGAGAACCACTCATACCATTAGAGTACCCGTTTTATTTTAGTATTAATTTATAGTATTTTTTTAATATCTGTATTAGAATTTTATTTATTTTCATATTTTTTTGTTTTTGTTTTGATTTTAATTTTATTTTAAGTTTCAGTAATTTTGTGCTTTTGTCAGTTTAGTTAGTTTTAATGTTTCTATCAACTTTTATTTATTTTTATTTCAGGTTTTGTAATTTTAGTACTTCAGCTTTAATTATTTTATTTCATTTAGTTGCCAAGGCAACTTTTTCTAATTTTCACTTTTGTTTTTCATTTAATATTTATATTTTATTTTATTTCAGCTTTATTTCAATTGTTGAAAACTATTTCTAATACTTTTAGTTAACAGTAACAACACTGAACCGAACTGCTATTTTGTGCATGTTGTGTGCTAAATATGCACTTTTTGTGCATGTATGTCTGTACAAAGCCTTCAGACATCAGATATTAGACCTGTTTTTAGTGCTGCCTTTCCTTGTCGATTGTTCTGTTGTTGGCTTGGTATGCTTGTTTAGCAATGTTGCCATCTTGAATTCTGCGTCAACCAGTGTCATGATTAAGCTTGGTTTTGTTTGGTAATCTTGTCATGTTGCTTACGGCATATTATGCAGTTCTTACTTAAATGTGATCCAAACTCTCTCTAATCTCTTTTCCGAAGCAAAATGGCCACACAACAATGAGCCTAAAACATTTGTAGTTAGATACAAGGTTTATCATTTCATATGGACAAGTATTTTAGAAGAAAATAATGTTGTATTTTATTGTATTTCCTTCTATCATTTCATTATTGCAAAACTCACGACTGGCTCACAGCGTTATGTGTTACTTGGTTATTGCTTTTTAGACCAGAAGACAAATAAGTGAGAAGTCCTGTCTAATTTAATCATTCTGCCATTTGCTATCGATTATATTCAGACTTTTCCATAACAAGTGATTAGTGGAAGTCATGGGAAAGTTCAATAAACATATCAATAACCACTATTTGTTCAGCACTCACATACTATTCATTCATGATGGCTGAAAAATGTCAGACAGAGAGTGTTTTCTAGTGGTAAACTTGGCCGTTGGAGCAGCTCTCACAGGTCTTTGCCACTGACGTCACTGTGGAACAGCAGACTGGTTGTCTGTCTGGTCATCTCCGTGATGACAGATATGCTTTCAGTGTTGCAGGGATTGAAACACAAGCATTGGAAGGTAACTCTGAGGGAGAGGCTCGCATGTGTGGTGTTGTTGATTTACCTTTCTTTTCATCTAGTAGAGTAGCAATATCAGGATTGAACAGTTATGGCCACCCAGGCCTAGTTGAAGCTGATTTGTGTTCATCTCATCTGTTATCACTGCAGGTGACGCATTGTACGTAGGACCCTATGAAATCCGTTTGATTTTTTCCATTTAAATTTTTCTGGATTCCGTTTTTTTTCCATTTTAATTTTTCTGGACGACTACTTTTTTTTTTTAATGGTTAAATTAAATTGATTAATCAAAAGCATGTCTAATTAATTAAAATCATGAAACTTATATAATTCAACATCAATTTATTGAAAGTTTAACCAAAATTACATGTTTAGAGCCTTATTAAATGTTCTATTTTTTTTTCTCAGCTTATGTTTTATTGTTTTATTATTATTTCTGGGTTTTAGCATGTCTAATTATTCGAATGCATGAAAACAACTTTTATTTATTCTTAATAACAGCCTTATGATTTTTTTTTTCTTTAGAAATTCTTTGTGTATTTATTTTTTTCTGGTTATCAAATGAAGGCATAAAACATTAAATTAATTTATCTTTTAATTAATGAAAATAATGTTTTTGACAAACAAAGGGGATTTACTATTAAATTTAAAACATGGAAGAAATATTGTGTGATTATTCCTTAAAAAATAAAGTTGTAATAATTTTAGTAGTAGTAGTAGTATAACCGTATTGGCCCGAATATAAGACGACCCTGATTATAAGACGACCCCCCTTTTTCCAGATGTACCTTTTGGAAAAAGTCTTTTTAAAAAACAAATCGTGTTTTTTCTCAGTAAAACACATTTTGTCTTCAATTATTTTCATATTGCATATTTTTCCTATTTTAATTTTTGTTTTGAAAGTATGGTAAAAACTGGTAAAATGTACCAACAATCACATTTAAAAAATATACACTTTTTGATATACCATAAAAAAAAAAAACAGGTAGCCCATCTGAATTAGGACATTTAGGCTATCCATCTAATAGTAGCCTACCAAAATCTTATTAACAGTAGAAGTGAAATCTTACTGTAGTCTTCAAATCTGGGTACTGTCTTACGTTTTAAAATCACAAAGGGAGTTTGGTCCCATCAGGCTAATGTGACAGTCACGACTCATGCAGCTGTAAGGTTTTCTTTTTCTTTAGTTTTTACTCGCGATCTTTACAACACGCATTACATTACGTATTTCATGGCACACTCGTTTTATGCGTATTTGGCGCCACCTATTGTTGTGGGTGTATTATTGACATGTCAAAGTCTAGACCCTGAATATAAGACGACCGCGTTTTTTCAGATGTGTTTCCAAGAAAAAAACATCGTCTTATATTCGGGTCAATACGGCACGTACATTCTACTGCTGCTCAGTAGTAGGCTAATATATTTCTGGCACAATGTCTTCAAGTTAAACCGAACTTTTATTTTTACGGGTTGCCGTGAATACCTTTAAATTTCTGTGTGCATACGATATGACACTATGTGACACACTGTTAGTTTTACTCAAATGAAACGGTAAAATGCTCATGAGGTACTCTCAGAGCAGTTCTGGAGATGTTGTTCATGTATTTATGTCCTCATTTAGTGAGATGGCAGATGCTGAAATCACCGCTAGCGTCATGCGCGCTTCAGTATGTGTGTAATAAACTAAACCTTTCATTTACACAGAGACATGCATATCATGCAGGATTCATATTTAAATAGTCTTTTTGCGGCTTAATATTTACAGATACTAGTCCATATCGCCATTTGATTTACGTGTAATGATGACCTACTTTTGACTAATTCATCCAAACTTTGACAAATTCCGTGACGTTCCGAGTTAAACAGTAAATTCCGTTTTTATGACTGGATTCTGCGATTCCGTCCGCGTTTGCATCCTTTTGTTACATTCAGCCATGTGTTGTTCTGTTTTAATCCTAAGGTTATGCCAGTTCAAAGTCATTTGTTGTTTCTTTGTGTCTAGACCTCATTTGCTTTCACCCCCCTACACTGAAGAATGACATGTAAGACATAACAGGATATCCTGAAAGCAGATTGGTTGACACCGTTTAAGTCTGTGAACAGATTGTTTTACCTAGACTTTGTTCTTGTATATTATTTAGTATTGAAGCAACAGTTTAGAATAAAGCAGCATTTCAGCACATTGAAGTTAGGCGTCCTGAATATTTTTTAATGTAAAAAAAAAAATAAATAAAACAAACAATCTAATGATTTTTTTTTCATTAGCATTCATTAAATTGGAATAGCAATGTTGATAACATTTCTTAATATGTAAAAATAAATTTACAAATTGATGACACACATACATTATCATTGTTGTTTGTACTCTGTATGTATATATAAGTTTGAAGGAAATTTGTCATTTTTGAATTAAACATTTTTTTAAATAAAAACATTTTTTTTTTTTACAGTCTTGCTCATTAAATTTTTTCCCACCATAATAATGAATGATTGTTGAATTAAACACTGCTGACACTTGTGCAGCAGAATGAATTTTATGTTCTTCTTTTTCACATTTGGAGGAATTATTACTGAAATGTGTTTCCTGTTCATCAGTGATCAGCAGAGAGCAGCTTAATAACCATGTTGCTTAAAATAGCCATGCTGCTGAGCTCTGATGCATAGCTTCACTAATGATATTTTTACACTCTAGTATTTGAAACTGTGTACTGTCATTAGTACATTCTGAAGTGAAATGCATGTTATGGTCCTTATGGCTGTAGCTTTGGTAATAATGTAAAATAGTTAGCATCAGTTATCAATGATACAGTAATGTTTGCAGCTTCACTGGGTGAAACGTCATGAAGACCTTTTTTTTTTTTTGACCATTTAAGTTTTTTTTTTTTTTTTCATAGTTTTTTTTGTTCTTTCTGACAAACACAAACACTTAAATATGTTACTGCAATGTGAAATTAATCTCATTCTCATTGCTGTAATACAGCAGTGTTTCCTATATCGAGCATTCTGTGCTACTGGTTAATCTGCAGCAACATGACCAAAATATAATCGCTGTATATTTAGGCTGAAAAATTAGATTTTTGTGTGGAGAGAAAGTAAGTCTTGGGTGTTGCAAAAAAATCTTTTGACAACAGATAATCAACCCAGCTTTCAGCTGTGTTTTCCTCGCTGGCTGCATGCAGCAATAAAACTACAGCAGAACATAGTGTTCAGTTCCACACTGAATAGCTTGATTAGGGCGGTTCTTTTTAAAGGGTCATGAAACCCCCTGTTTCAGCACTGGTTAGTTCTCACTACAGTTTTAAAAAACGCTAAATAATTGGGCGTGGTGCGCAGCGGAGCGGAGGGGGAAGAGGGGAAACAGACAACACACACAGCTTCACGTTCAGACGGTTTCATTTCACTCCCATCGAGTTAAAAACACAGATAAATGCACAGCCATTTGCACTCTGCATCGAAAACATATATGAATGCGCTGTGGCACCTCTAATAACTTATTAGGCTTATTCTGCTGCGTTTATGTAAGCATTTTGACAGGTTGTGTCACGGAGCTGTAAAAACGGTTATGCTCACTAAGTGAACGAATCGCGTTTGTGCCGAACTCTTATTACAAAGCAAAAACAAACACTCTCCTTCCTTCGATCCATGAATGTTTCTCTCAGTTAATGAATGCAGTCTCACAGTCTGAAGCGTCTGTCATAGCAAATCAACACATGCTGTTGTGAATAATTAAGCGAAGCGTCTTCTCATTGGATAAGAACACGCAGTCTCATGAATAATTTAATAGACACCGACCTTTGCCACGTCACAAATTGTGACATCGACACGATGTAGATTTTAAACCCGGAACATGAAAATAGCGCAAAAAAGCTTCAAATTAACCAGTTTTCTCCAACAGTTACAATTATCGGATGGTAACATTGTCTTCTATAATCTAAACAACACAAACACCTCTGCTAAAATCTCAGAAAAAGTAGTCTGGTGTTTCATGACCCTTTAATGAATCAGAAGAACTAATCAGACTAATTGAACACAGGCCTTTACAGTCTGAATCATCAACTAAATTGGTCACACAAAAAACTTAGTTTTGTTTTTGTAAAGCTGTTTTGGTGTTCCCCCTCTGCAAAATAAATAGGAAAAAACAACCAAAAATCATGGTTTTTACGACCTTAAAAAAATGAATGATATAATTATATTTTAATACAAATTATATATATATATATATATATATATATCGGAAAGTATTCAGACCCCCTTCAATTTTTCACTCTTTGTTATATTGCAGCCATTTGCTAAAATCATTTAAGTT
>NW_015549566.1:285695-287140 GCF_001515605.1 Sinocyclocheilus anshuiensis | reverse complement strand
GCTTTATCAAAGCTGTAGCATGTCTCTAGAACAGACATAAGGCAAAATAATCACTAACTAAAGGTGTAACAAAATGTCTCTAGAATAGACATATGGCAAAAAAATATATAAAAAAATCCCGAGTCCAGGGATTTTTTTTGCCATGCATTCATTCATTGGTCATAGAGCTCTTTGTGGCATTGCCTCAGATGTTGAACTAGATTTGTTACGCCAAGTTCACACGTACTCGGTCTGCAGTGCATATACAGTAAGTGTATGCGGTGCAGAAGCAGCACGGACTCATTTTGCTTTCACACAGGACGCGTTTGCAGTCCGCTCCTGATCCGTGGCTGTTTACCACAAACACAACATTTATCCATTATTTTGATTTCAAATCCAAACGTTGTTTCTGAAAATGCTTTTTCAGCATTGTGATTCTCTTTTATCACAGTACAGTAATACAATCTTATGACGATTTCGATTAATCGCACAGCCCTACTGTACATTTACATTTTTCTCCTAAATAAATTCTGGTAAATAATATTTCTGGTAAATACTCCTTTAAAAAATGTTTTTTGATTATAATTGTATTATTAGTAGACTAGAACACGTGGATATGTTTTCATTCTTACACTATAATACTGAACTTTGATTTAAGTGATTTGGACTATGAGATGGACACTTGCTTCTTGCACTTTACTTTTTTACTTTTGGATTTCATTTGGTTTAATGAAATATAGTTTAATAAAATATTCTTAAGTAAAATTGTTGATTTTTTGTGTGGGAAATTAATCGTTTAGATTAATTAATAATCGACAAATTAGTCGAAAGATTAATCTAAATAAAAATAGTCATTAGTGGCAGCCCTAGTTTTATTTATTCAATTTAAATCGTTTTATTAGTTTATGTAATTTTATATATTGGAGGAGAAAGGTTGAATTGTCCTAACTTGCATATAGTTAGTATTTTAGCTGTCAGTATATAAATCTAGCTGCATTGTGGTTAATTAAGCTGCTGTACAGGGTGTACATGTTCTGTGATCACGCAGAGCTCCCTTGAATCTCAGATATTCAGTCCATTATTCCTAAGCACAAAACCGGTCGGCCCACTCTATAGTTTTAGATCATAGTGTCAGCATGATGGTTGTGTTCTCCTGACACACGCCCAGCGCTTTTTGGAATACAAAGATTCACGTTGAGGATTTATGAAGCAGTGCGCTGATGTTTTGAGTATGATATTGTTGTGTGCTCATCCTTGTGGCCATAGTAGCTGACAGACGCTCTCACTGGAGTGTAAATGAAGAGTGGAGTGGGCTGGCCTCACACCCTGCAGCCACTTTGGCATGCACACAACAGCCACTCCTCCTCTCCGGTGCTCTTTCCGCACCAGGTCTGTCTCAGTAAAGATCACCAGCCCCTGCTGAGGCACAACAATGTCCGACACCCCCGGTCCCCCCCCCTCCCCTT
>NW_015549566.1:283208-285595 GCF_001515605.1 Sinocyclocheilus anshuiensis | reverse complement strand
GACCCCCCCGATCTCCCCCCCCTTCCCCTATGTTCTCCCCTGCCCCCTCCACCTCCAGACAAATGGGCCTTTCACTACAGCACTGGGCCACACCTATGCTCACCTTTACCTTGAGTGAAGCAGCTGAAAGTCTCAGAAACACACCTAGTTACTCCGTTGTCAGACGTAAATATGGGCATGTAAGGTGAGTCATCCGCCTTGTCAAAGCCCTCATTGTGATTTCGGCGGAGCTGCCTCGTGTCTTACACCCTTCTGAACTGAAATAGAGAAATTGGTTTCTTTTTGTCTTGATGGATAGGGTGGAAATCCTAAAGTTTGCAGATTGACAAAGATGTTTGAAGTCGGACTTGGACAAGAACACCAGATTTGCCCAATAGAATCTCATAAAAATTGCACAAAATCATAGTTCAGAGGAAGGCTGGTCTGTGAGGGGTGGATATTCTGGTTTCTCTGGCAGCGTAGAAAATCTCAGTTGACACTCATGAAGCCCAGACCGCACTGTGAAATCAACTGAAAGTCTATGAATAGAAATAACTCCGAAATCTCAGTCTCACGGAGAAGATAGCCATGAATGCACATTTTGTGTTACAAAATGAGTCCCTTTGGGAGTAATATATATTGTGTCTGACAAGAAATACATTTCACATGGTCATTAAAGTAATTATTATTAAGTATGGGCAAGTTCTCCCTAATGTTCAGGTATGGTGTTTTATGGTTATTTGTTTTCAACACCCATTTACAGTCAACACCCTTGTAATTTGAGTCGGGTGTTTTTCAGCTTAAAACCACATTTGGTTGTTATTGTTTTCATCAGTTAATTATCATATGTCAGCTGAATGATTACATGAATGGCTTGATGAAGGGTCTTGTTTTGAATTGGCTGTTAGCATATAAATTAACATACAACTATTTTGATGGTGATATCATGTGCTGCAAATACTTTGCAACCTATTAGGCTCAAATGTTATGAAAGACAACAAATATTTTGTCACATTGGGCAGATATTTGGAATGTTTGTGCGTAATTATCGGGCGGACACATTAATATTTTAAAAAAAAGTGATGAGTGGTGCTGTTGTGGCAGCTTTTGCTAAAGGACCAATCACACTACACTTTTTGTTCCATTGACTTCCATTCATACGCATACAAATACGTGAGAGTGGAAACGCAAGCTCCTGCGAAGAAATTCCGTATTTCACTGTGTTCCACAGTTAAAGGGTTAGTTCACCCCAAAATGAAAATTAGGCTGCATTTTACTCACCCCCGATGCATCCTAGGTGTATATGACTTCTTTCAGACGAATCCAGTTGGAGTTGTATTAAAAATTGTCTTTGATCTTTCAAGCTCTATCGTTGCACTCAGCAGGTGTTGCATTGCTTCTGTCCAAAAGATGTGAAATAAAAAGCACCTTTCCATAAAAAAAAGTGTCTCACACGGCTCCGGGGGGTGAACAAAGGCCTCCTGTAGCGAATCGATGTGTTTTTGTAAGAAAAATATCCATATTCAAAACGTAATAATCACTTGAATCTAGCTTGCGCTCACTGTTGTAAAACGGAAGCAGTTCCGGGGGAATTACGTATGAGGTCAGCTTTGCGCATGCGCCGCTCAGAAGTGACGCACGCGGAGAGATCGAAACAAAACAACGGTCACTAATTAGAAGTACAAAACGAGGATTTGTAAAGAAGAATGTTGGAGGATTTCAATATAAGCCAAGAGGAGACTTGTTTTCTTTTGCTAAAGTAAGGAAACTTTGCTTCTTTTGATTAAACCGCATAAACACATTTCATTACACCAAATACACAAAATAATGTTCTTTTTAGCAGCATCATATGACCCCTCTAAACAGACTGTATAATGATGAAAAACCACAAACATGAGAGGTATAATTAAAATATGCAAATTCCTTCAGTGCACATTTCAGTGCAATATTTTTTACAGATTTTGTAAACCGTGTATACAATATAATTATGTTTAATTAAGCTGAGATATAGCACTATAAATTCTTAATTAATTTGCAACAAAACTATAAAGTTTTGTTGCAAACAGATGAAGACATTATAGGCCTATATCTCAGCTCGTATTACCCTGCTTCTAATTAAAAGAAGCAGTTATTTTTATTTAGTTAAAAACGAGCTGAAAGAGACCTCCGAACTAGTAGGCTACCAGAAAGGAAAAAAAAAAACTTAACGTTTTTGCTCAGAATTCATTTTTAATCACTGCATGATTTTAGTCATATGAAATGTCTACACAGGCGATAATGCCAAAAAGAAAGAGAAACATAGAAAAATAGGCATATTTTATTCAAGACATTATTATGACATCAACATGCATTTATCATTCTTACAATCACCGCCAGAATGTCCAACTTCACCATGATGAACTTAAAAT
>NW_015549566.1:275075-282352 GCF_001515605.1 Sinocyclocheilus anshuiensis | reverse complement strand
CATACATGATAAATATCAAATACGTTATAGCTTGACTACAAGTTTAAAAACAACGCTGCAATTGTTATAATTAAGGAAATGAAACTTACCATCATGAAATGTCTACACAGGCGATAATGCCAAAAAGAAAGAGAAACATAGAAAAATAGGCATATTTTATTCAAGACATTATTATGACATCAACATGCATTTATCATTCTTACAATCACCGCCAGAATGTCCAACTTCACCATGATGAACTTAAAATTGGGTTCTATTATTTTTCCTCAACAGTTCTTCCTCACAAAACGAAATTAATTTCAAACACAAATTTGATAAGAACAGAGTGGAAATTATTAGCAACACCAAAATAACAGCAAAGCTAATGTTTTCTGTTAGTTTAAGCACAAACTCAGAAAAGTAAAACCAAACTTTGTGGCAATAATTAAGACCAAACTGAACATGGTGTGTGTTTATGGTGCGTGTCGGCAATGTTGTCTCGGCGGGGGCGGGGTGGAGGTGGGGCTTAGGCAGACTATATTATCGGATATTGCGATATTTTTAAAGGTGATTCTCGATAAGATATTTTTTACATATTGCCCAGCCCTACTTAACATGTCACATGTCAATAGAGAGTTTTAAAATTTGTTTTTCCCAGCAGTACAGCAAATGCCAGCCGAGTTTGGAGAGTTCTTTCACAGGGTTTGTTTGAACATAGATTCCCCTATACACCCCGAATGTGAGTGGGAAATGCAGAGCTAAAGCCAATAGCCCCCTGGCTGTTGAGAGGGGGAGGGACGTTGACCGAGGGTTTGCAGTGTGGTAATGTAGATGTTAATGCTCACATGCACTCGCCGATACCAAAACGCAGTAAAGGTGCAAGTCTTTACCAATGGTATGATGCAAGGGGAGATTTGTGGCTGGTCACATTATGCTGAAGCTTTCTCACAGTGTTATTTTCAACATCAAAATTAACATCTAATATTCTCTGTTCCCTGTGCCATATCGTTGAGGTCTGATATATTCCTTCTCATTTTGCAGTTTTGGCTTATGCAATCACTGGCCTTCTGTGCCAAGCGGAGACCAGACTGCTGTGCTGTATTTTCTCTGGTGCATTAAGCTGTGACTGAAAAGTGTGGAGAGAGAGAGAGATGACTGCCTCTCTGCAGAAGGCGATTGGATATGATTTATTCGCCTGTCCTCTTCTCCCTCACGTTGTGTGGATGCTTAAATCTTATGTAGTTTCTGGGGCAGCGTGGCAAGGAGGGCACACTGGGCCGAGATTAATCCTGTGTGCTGCGTGCTTCACTGCTGTGAGATGCTATGACAGTTGGCTGCAGAATTAACGTGGAACTGATGCACCAAAATACAGATTTTCTATATGGTGTTTTTAAAGTATAAATGTTGGTAATTCAGGAATATTAAAGGTGACCTATTATAAAAAATTCACTTTTATAAGGTGTTTGAACACAGTTGTGTGGCTGGTGTGCGAAAACAACCAGCCTATAATGGTAAAAATCCACCCACTAATTTTTTATAATCCCAATAAATCATAAACAGTCTCTCCAAACGAGCGGTTCCAGATTTCTCCCTACGTTGATGTCATCATAGGGAAAAAGTCACGCCCATTTTGATGACCTCTGCCCTATTAGCATAGACACCGCCCTGAGTGAGAAGCAGCAGTCCGCCATTACTGTTTTCTTGCTGTAGCTGCTGGAGATACAATGTCAGAGCCAAAGAGGCATTACAAGTGTTGTTTTGGGATGCACCAACGAACATAGGAGTCTCCATAGACTCCCTCCATCTGAGCCGTTGAGGACACAATGGTTACATTTCATTTTCGAAGGAAATGTCCTGGGAAAAAAATGCTAAAGTTCTATATCCGGGTTTCCCATACAGTGATTTATTTGTGGCAGCCCACCACAATATCAACACTGACCGACACAAATAGATTTTTCAAAAGGCTTTGACTTCGTTGAATAAGCATGAGCACTGCACGTTTCAAAATCAAAATGCAGCATGGGTGTTTTTATATAAATGTATCTTTTTAAGGGAACCGATTGTCTTCAGAAAAGTTTTGATGTCATTTTCATTTAATCTTTCCTATAATGCCTGATAAAGTAGCGTTCATGAGCGCACGCTGCTTTGATTACAGCCATTACAGAGGAAACCGCTATTTCTGTGGTCCTAAAGCGCCTCCTGCTGACAGAGTGAATTTGCATTTTCAATCTGCCCGTCTGCAGTTTTATATTTACATTATATACATGTACAGGTATATTTCCTAGGGATGCACCGAAATGAAAATTCTTGGCCGAAGCTGAACAAAATTAAACACTGGGCCGAATACCGAACACGTTTTTTTGACACTATACCAACAAAGCACAATTTAACTTAAATTTAATAAGTTTAATAAATAAATAAAACCAACAATATACTGTAGGCGTACTACTTACAGAACTCGGATGATTTTTCAAACTTGATGTGCTGTTGCGGTAGGCCAGTTTCAAATCGCATATTTGGCACACTGCCTTTGTCTTGTCCTCACTCAATTTAAAGTGCTCCCACACAGCTGAGGTCTTCGGCCAGATGAACTGAATCATGACGTTCACTCATGGGCGATTCATATTCAAGCGCGAATGAGAACCGTTTCGTGGGGGATGCCAGGTGTTCGAGAGAGAGAAAAAAAAAGAATATTCGAATCTCAAAATTGAAAATCGAATGCCAACCCACCGAACAAATATTCGAATAATCGAATATTCTGGTCCAGCCCATCATGAAATGTCTACACAGGCGATAATGCCAAAAAGAAAGAGAAACATCGGAAAATAGGCATATTTTATTCGAGACATTATTATATGACATTAACATGCATTTATCATTCTTACAATCACCGCCAGAATGTCCAACTTCACCATGATGAACTTAAAATTGGGTTCTATTATTTTTCCTCAACAGTTCTTCCTCACAAAACGAAATTAATTTCAAACACAAATTTGATAAGAACAGAGTGGAAATTATTAGCAACACCAAAATAACAGCAAAGCTAATGTTTTCTGTTAGTTTAAGCACAAACTCAGAAAAGTAAAACCAAACTTTGTGGCAATAATTAAGACCAAACTGAACATGGTGTGTGTTTATGGTGCGTGTCGGCAATGTTGTCTCGGCGGGGGCGGGGTGGAGGTGGGGCTTAGGCAGACTATATTATCGGATATTGCGATATTTTTAAAGGTGATTATCGATAAGATATTTTTTACATATTGCCCAGCCCTACTTAACATGTCACATGTCAATAGAGAGTTTTAAAATTTGTTTTTCCCAGCAGTACAGCAAATGCCAGCCGAGTTTGGAGAGTTCTTTCACAGGGTTTGTTTGAACATAGATTCCCCTATACACCCCGAATGTGAGTGGGAAATGCAGAGCTAAAGCCAATAGCCCCCTGGCTGTTGAGAGGGGGAGGGACGTTGACCGAGGGTTTGCAGTGTGGTAATGTAGATGTTAATGCTCACATGCACTCGCCGATACCAAAACGCAGTAAAGGTGCAAGTCTTTACCAATGGTATGATGCAAGGGGAGATTTGTGGCTGGTCACATTATGCTGAAGCTTTCTCACAGTGTTATTTTCAACATCAAAATTAACATCTAATATTCTCTGTTCCCTGTGCCATATCGTTGAGGTCTGATATATTCCTTCTCATTTTGCAGTTTTGGCTTATGCAATCACTGGCCTTCTGTGCCAAGCGGAGACCAGACTGCTGTGCTGTATTTTCTCTGGTGCATTAAGCTGTGACTGAAAAGTGTGGAGAGAGAGAGAGATGACTGCCTCTCTGCAGAAGGCGATTGGATATGATTTATTCGCCTGTCCTCTTCTCCCTCACGTTGTGTGGATGCTTAAATCTTATGTAGTTTCTGGGGCAGCGTGGCAAGGAGGGCACACTGGGCCGAGATTAATCCTGTGTGCTGCGTGCTTCACTGCTGTGAGATGCTATGACAGTTGGCTGCAGAATTAACGTGGAACTGATGCACCAAAATACAGATTTTCTATATGGTGTTTTTAAAGTATAAATGTTGGTAATTCAGGAATATTAAAGGTGACCTATTATAAAAAATTCACTTTTATAAGGTGTTTGAACACAGTTGTGTGGCTGGTGTGCGAAAACAACCAGCCTATAATGGTAAAAATCCACCCACTAATTTTTTATAATCCCAATAAATCATAAACAGTCTCTCCAAACGAGCGGTTCCAGATTTCTCCCTACGTTGATGTCATCATAGGGAAAAAGTCACGCCCATTTTGATGACCTCTGCCCTATTAGCATAGACACCGCCCTGAGTGAGAAGCAGCAGTCCGCCATTACTGTTTTCTTGCTGTAGCTGCTGGAGATACAATGTCAGAGCCAAAGAGGCATTACAAGTGTTGTTTTGGGATGCACCAACGAACATAGGAGTCTCCATAGACTCCCTCCATCTGAGCCGTTGAGGACACAATGGTTACATTTCATTTTCGAAGGAAATGTCCTGGGAAAAAAATGCTAAAGTTCTATATCCGGGTTTCCCATACAGTGATTTATTTGTGGCAGCCCACCACAATATCAACACTGACCGACACAAATAGATTTTTCAAAAGGCTTTGACTTCGTTGAATAAGCATGAGCACTGCACGTTTCAAAATCAAAATGCAGCATGGGTGTTTTTATATAAATGTATCTTTTTAAGGGAACCGATTGTCTTCAGAAAAGTTTTGATGTCATTTTCATTTAATCTTTCCTATAATGCCTGATAAAGTAGCGTTCATGAGCGCACGCTGCTTTGATTACAGCCATTACAGAGGAAACCGCTATTTCTGTGGTCCTAAAGCGCCTCCTGCTGACAGAGTGAATTTGCATTTTCAATCTGCCCGTCTGCAGTTTTATATTTACATTATATACATGTACAGGTATATTTCCTAGGGATGCACCGAAATGAAAATTCTTGGCCGAAGCTGAACAAAATTAAACACTGGGCCGAATACCGAACACGTTTTTTTGACACTATACCAACAAAGCACAATTTAACTTAAATTTAATAAGTTTAATAAATAAATAAAACCAACAATATACTGTAGGCGTACTACTTACAGAACTCGGATGATTTTTCAAACTTGATGTGCTGTTGCGGTAGGCCAGTTTCAAATCGCATATTTGGCACACTGCCTTTGTCTTGTCCTCACTCAATTTAAAGTGCTCCCACACAGCTGAGGTCTTCGGCCAGATGAACTGAATCATGACGTTCACTCATGGGCGATTCATATTCAAGCGCGAATGAGAACCGTTTCGCGGGGGATGCCAGGTGTTCGGAAAAAAAAGAATAGTCTAATCTCAAAATTGAAAATCGAATGCCAACCCACCGAACAAATATTCGAATAATCGAATATTCTGGTCCAGCCCTAATAATTACAAGTGGGACTTATAAAGTTTGTGATAGCATGTGAAGGCACCATGAGACAAGCTATGTTGTTATTTTTATCGTGCCGTGCTCCTGTCTGTTTAATTCATAAGCTCGCATTTACTATGCACATTTATTTGCAAAGGCCAGCATTGGTATGCCGGAGCATGAGATCTTGAAGCTCCGCCCTCTTCTGAAAAGGGAGGCGGGAGCACCAGCATTTGAATTGCATTTAAAGGGTCAAACACAAAAATGGCGCGTTTTGGTTCACACCCTAAAAGTGGCAATATCAACAAGCTATGAAAAATTATCTGTGGGGTAATTTGAGCTAAAACTTCACATACTCTGGGGACATCAGAGACTTATTTTACATCTTGTAAAAAGAGGCATAATAGGTCACCTTTAAAGGGGACATATGATGCAATTTCAATTTTTCCTTTCTCTTTGGAGTGTTACAAGTTCTTGGTGCATAAAGAAGATCTGTGAAGTTGCAAAGACTAAAGTCTCAAATCCAAAGAGATATTCTTTATAAAAGTTAAGAGTCAACCATGCCTACCTAAAATGGCTCGTTCTAACACGCCCCCACATAGGGATGTGCTGATACGAGTATCGGTTCCGAACGGTTCATGGGGAAATTTCCAAATGGAAGTGATCATTCCTATCCCCTTGGAGTGGGGACTTTGGAGTGAGCAGGGCACGTGCGTACCATTATGTAGTCGTTTGGAATGAACTTGGCAAAGTGAGTGACGTAATTTCCCTCATTATCTTCAGGTGGGATGTTCCCGTGACAACGCAGCAGCAGATTCGCTGATGGACACAGGCATAAAAAAATATACATTTTTTAAAAAGTTTTATATATATTAGTTTTTATATATTATTATTAAAATGTATGTTTATTTTCAACAGTTATGCTAACAACAATAAAAATACATTTATGACAGTAAAACTACGTCTGCGTTGTCACGGGAACATCCCACCTGAAGATAATGAGGAAATTACGTCGCTCGCTTTGCCAAGTGCATTCCAAACTACTACATAATGGTACGCACGTGCCCTGCTCACTCCAAAGTCCCCATTCCAAGGGGATAGGGATGATCACTTTCATTTTGAATTTGCCCCGTGAACCGTTCGGTACCGATACTCGTATCAGCACCTCGCTTTTCAGACCGATGAGCTTTGTAAAAATCGACGCGTTTCAGAAAGGCGGGGCATAGAGGAGAAACAATAATGTACAGTATGTGGAAAATAATGTGTTTTTTGAACCTTAAACCGCATAAACAATTTTCATTACACCAAATACACAAAATAATGTTATTTTTAGCAACATCATATGACCCCTTTAAAGGAAAATACAGGCTAAATACAAATTAAAGGTGCAGTTCACTTCAAAATTAACATTTTATTTTTTTTTTTACTATATTTTGTTCTATTATTTATTTATTTTTTGTGTTGCATGATTTTTGCCTGGAGCATTTTTTAAATTAATTTACATTTATACAAATTTTGTATTCATTTTTTATTCTACTTATTTACTTCATACATTTTTTTATTGTATTTATTTTGTGAGGCATACAGGTTGCATAATTTTTTTCTGGCCCTTTTTTTAAGAGTAGAGTTTTTTTTTTCTTTTTTTTTTTTCTTTTCAGTGCTGCTTCATCATGAGCATAACACATTTAATAACTGTTGCTTCACTAACATACTCTAGCAAAAAGGTTTGCAGCTAGAATCAGGACTATATAATGTATAATAAAGTTGTGTGAATATGATGTTTTGAGGTTTAAGATAATTAATGCTAATTAATGGTGTCTGCAGTGTCTTGTTTGGGTTGCTCTGCATTAGGGCTGCACGATAAATCGCATGCGATATTTAACGCGCAT
>NW_015549566.1:273886-274881 GCF_001515605.1 Sinocyclocheilus anshuiensis | reverse complement strand
CGGCTCTGTGTAGTTAATGCTGCTCAATGTGAAAGCCCGCAGGTGATGGAGATTTACCGCTGATTACAGAACCGGCTTTCTGACAAGATGCGCATTAAATATCACATGCGATTTATCGTGCAGCCCTACTCTGCATAAACAGTGCCAACTTGGCTGGCCGAAACACCCTTACAGTAGCAGAACATGAAGCTTCTTTAGTTGTTTCTTCTAATTAGCAGGCTGCCTGTCTTTAGTTTTTGACAGAGAAGGACCCGTGTTGGTTGTGATCTTTTGTTTTGGGAGCCATGGATCAGTACGAGTTCTGACTACCCCATGGCGTCAGCTTGTCCTCCTAACCTTGGTGGCAAAAAAGTGTGTTGTGAACTTGGCTTACACTCTCCTTTCCCACCTCCTCCTGCAATATCAATGAATTTAAATGGACAATCTAGCGTGAAGAAATGCACATCCTCCAGCCCTGTCAGGATGGGTGATTGAGTTTATTGGAGCAGAAAAGGAAAATCTCCCCAGGCCGCTGCCGCTCAGCACTCCCCCAGTCCCCCAACCTACAATCCCCACCACCGTTCCTCATTGTGATGTCACTTGGGGGAGGGGCCGCTCATTTTAGAGGCCTAGCTCGACCCGTGTCATCTGACATTACCCCAAATGACAATTCCACATCCACTTACCTTTTCATTTCTGTTCTCTTTTGCTCTCGCTTCCCATTATTATGTAGACTGTATCTGTGTGTGTGCACTCTCACTAATGCACACATACTCGCTTTGCTCGTTTGATCATGTCATTACTCCGTCATCACTGTTTATTGGGTTTTAACAGCTGATGTTTGGAGCAAATGTTGGCTCCTGTTAGAGCCAGTTGGTGCACTTGGGGCCATAAAGACTGCTCTCCTATCCGTCCGCAAAGCATTTGTCCTCCTTTTATTTGCCTAGACGCTTTCCAGGATTTGCTTATTCATTTTGGTTTATAATGGCCATACATGCAGGCTTTTATATATATAT
>NW_015549566.1:267506-273100 GCF_001515605.1 Sinocyclocheilus anshuiensis | reverse complement strand
TGACTTGATTGTTCTTCTGTGAAGAGACATCCACAATGTTTATTTTTCTTTTCGCATCTGCTTCACTTATTTCCACTGACTCAAGAAGCCAAAATTTGAGATCTGCAAATGAGACCTCATCTCTTGGAGCGGGTGGTTTTGTCCCTTATAGTTTAACAGCAAGTTCCTCGTTTGGTATTTGAAGGAGAAGTGAAAGGCTGTAGTGTACATTTACTGGGTTACTATGTGTGTCCATGTGATTTTATTTCTTGGAAAAATAATATTTGCTTATAACACGTCATGGGAATCAGTTAAGGGAATCTTCTAGGTTTTCTTTTCCTTTCTTTTTTAATTTATCTCTATGGACAGCATGATGTCAATTACAATAATATTACTGCACTATAATTTTAACTTAAGATGTTGTTAATTTGTATCATCATTTGTATACTTAAGAATCAAATCAAAATTATATTCTGTGATAAATTAAATCTTTCCATGTTTTTTAACGTATATTGAATCCAAACATTACTTCACGTCATTACTAGGCTATATTGTTAGTCCTAGTCCTGTGGTGTGTGTTGAGTATTGCTGTCTGGCTGTTGGGTCAGGTCACTGTCTGATGCACACAGACTCTAGCTGAAACACATACATGACCATGGGAAGGGATGTGGCCGTGCTCGACAGTGGTGATGTCATAAGTTGGAGCACAGAGGTTTTCTGGACCGCATTGGATACAAACAACAAGTGTTCTTTCTTCTGCAAAGTCACTGCTCCTTCTCGCTTGCTGCCAGCCCAGCACTCACTTGTTTTTCCTTCAGTGCTCTAGCCAGCATTTATATCATCCCTCGGCTCTCCGCACCTCCTATCTTCCTGCCAGCCTGCCCACTGCAACCTGAGCATTACACCATTACATGCACACACATAATGCATGCACTAAAGAAATCTGTATGCTGAACTACCAGGAAAGTGTAGAAGAGAAGGGACGGTGTAGCAAAAGAGCCATGTTGTTTTCCACCCCGTATCCTGCTTTTCCTTCAAGTGGGTTCTGACAAACGCCTTTCAGAATCGAGTAATTGGGGTGTCCCTCATCCAAGCCTTTCTGGCTTTGTGTGGAACGTTTTTCCATTATTGCAGAAAACCTCAATTGAGCAGAGAACCCACCCCCTCCACCTCACCAATACCCTCTGCCGTTCTTGCACTTCCTTTACCCTTCAAACTAATCCCCTCTTTCTCCAAGAGTGAAGATGGCCTCCTTTGCATCAGACAGTGCTGTTGACTGCTACATTTAGCAAACGCGCCTGACTCTAGAGAGTATGCAAGGTATAAAAATGTTGTTGTTGTTTTTTTCTCTCACAATTGTGGCTTTATTTCTCACAATTCTCAGTTTATATCTGGCACTTTTGACATTATAAACTCAAAATTGTGAGATAAACTTGTTAATTCTATCAAGAAAAGTCAGAATTGTGGGATATCATCTCGCAATTGTGATAAAGAAGTTAGAATCGTGAGATAAAAAAATCGTAATTACTGAAACATGGAAAACAGAATTGTGAGATATAAACTCAGAATTCTGAGAAAAAAAATTCCAGAGATGTAAACTCAAAATTCTGAGAAAAAATGTCTGAATTGGGAGTCATAAACTCGCAATTATGAGGAAAAGTCAGAATTTTTTATTTTTTGCAATGTGGAAACAAGCTTCCATAAGAGAGGCTAGACCAGTTGGAGACAAACTAAAAAAAATCCTGTATAAAAACTCATATGCACAAGCATTACTGTAACAGTTGTGGTCATAAGCACAAATAGCAGTCAGGGCTCCAGACTCATTCTTCCCACTGGTCGCTCTTTTGCGACTAACTTTCTCAGTTGGTCGCATGAGCACATGATTTAGTCGCAATTGTTTTTTTTTTTGGTTGTTTGTTTTTTTGTTTTTTTGCTATAACATGGGATTAATCAATGCATGCTGATGAACTTTTATCATAGTTTATAGTTATATGGAAACGAAAGAGGTTAACGTTCAACCTGTTCTTTTTCATTAGTAGTATTATTTGTGATTTGAATTTTGTGAACAGGAGTTCCTCTTTTGCTGTTATAACACAAGCTGCGGGCTTCGGATGCTTTCGCTTTTGAATTTGCGATCTTGGTGTCACGTTTTACAAGAAAAGGTAATTGTCTGTTTTGCTTACATCTATACCTTTCACTTTTTAAGCCTAAACCAAAAGATGGATTCATTGTTATTCTTAATTAAAAAGCACAGCAACAATAAAACAGTAAGATTCAATTACAAACAAGCTTACAAAAAGTTTATTAACAAAAATGAATAAGATTAGGCATGGCATACACCACATGCTGTTTTATATACAGACTAATATATTACAGAACTTTTAGCAAAACGTGTGCAATCAAATAAAAAATAAATAAAAGAGAGCCTCCGTAGCATATCGTGAGGTAAACAGCAAAGATAACGCAAATGAAAACAAAAAGAAAGGTAAAACTAAACTTGCTGTCGGTGACGGTGCTTGCATGTTTTTTCCCCCACAAGAATATCAACATGTTCACCTTTGGTTTACGAAGCGGTCTTTTACTTTAGCATGAAAACCATCCATCGTTTCCTCAATATTCATGTCATTTTTGCTGCGCGCACCTTCGCGCTCCTGCTGACGTGGCGAGTATAAACCAGGCTCTACACTCGAAGCGCTGCGCAGTTCAAACGAGTAGCACAGTTTCCTTATGCTTTCAGTTTCGTTTGCCGTTTGATGTTTCACATATGCAACAGAAATGGCAGAGCTTATGAGTTAAACAATGCCGTGGCCGCGCCAGTGCGATCGCTCACAAAATGTAGTTACACAGGCAGAAAAAATGGTCGCAGTCTGGAGCCCTGGCAGTATTCTTACGTGTACCATCAGCATGCATGATTCATTAGGGAGAGAATAACATGCAAAGGTAGGATTATTGGCTGCTTCGGTTGTTTGGATTTACTTTTCCATTCCTCCTCTTTAGCGGGAGGTTTTTAGCTGAGCCATGGAACGTTTTACAGGCCCTTTCATAAATGGCCCATTCAGTTCCCTCAAACTGCTCTCAAAAGGATCCTGTGTCCCTACAGAAAGCTCTGATACAAGCAAGAACAGTGTGCTTCACCACAGCCCCTGCTTGAAGACTCAAGAAATATACAATTGTTTTGACTCTTCATTTTAAAGTGATAGTTCATCTGGAAATGACAATTCTTTCATTTACTCCAATTCATGTTCTTCTGAAGTTACTGTATGTACACTGCTGTTCAAAAGTTTGGGGTCAGTAAGATATTTTAGTTTTTTTTAGAGGTCAACCAATTGGCTGGCCGGCCGATTTTTGGCATTTTTTAATTAATCTACATCGGCCGATTGTGCTGCAAATTAGGCCGATTTATAGGCAGGCGCATCTGTGGGCAGCTAAGCATTGTTGCGCAACACCGGAGAATCTCTCTCTGGCTGCGTGAGACGGAGCAGCTCACGCTCTGCAGCCGCTTCTTGTTCACACACAGCTTCAGCTAATGATGGCAGGGCAAAACAGACCTTTTCAAAAGCGTAATTATGTTTTACCATACTAGAATTGATACCGGAACGTTATCATATTCATAAGTGCAAGTCATTTGCATGTGAAAGTAGAAACGTAGCAATTCAGACGAAACTTCTGGGCTGATTATAACGTGCACGATAACTTTCCTCACGAAATGTGTGTGTGGGTCCGAAAATTAGGGCTGTGTATCACCAGCACTACATTGCTGGTATGTTATCATTGCACAAATTAACACACTCTCTACAATTAAAAATTAATTTCTATCAGTATGAACTGCACCACACAGAATATGAAGAATATTAAAAACATTAGGAGTCAGCTGTCTTCGGCAGTCCTTAAGGTACCAGCACAATAACACACTCAGCAAAATATCGTCTAATTATCGTTATCGATAAAATCCCATAAAATATCGAGATATAATTTTTTGTCAATATCGCACACCCCTAGATGAAGGGGAAGAAAAAAGAAAAAGAAAATCGGCCAAACATATCGGCTCAAAAAATCAGCATCATATATCGGCCATCGGCTGCCCTGATTTCTAAATATCGGCATCGGCCAGTGAAAAACCCATATCGGTCGACCTCTAGTTTTTTTGTTATGCAGCAAGGACTCATTAAATTGATCAAAAGTTACAGTAAAGACATTTATATCAATTTCAATTTCAAATAAATACTATTTATTCTCAAATAAATAGGTATTTGAAAAATATGACATTGAAGACTGGAGTAATGACTGCTGAAAATTCAGCTTTGCATCACAGGAATTAATTACATTTTGCAATGTATGAAAATAAAATAGAATAGTTATTTAAAATTGTAATAATATTTCACAATATCACTGTTTTTTTCTGTACTGTTGATCAAAATAAATGCAGCCTTGCTACGGGTAAGAGATTTCTCTGAACTGTGTGTATTTGTATTTTTTATTTTATTTTTTTTCCAGAAATTTTGAAGAATCTTCATGTGAAGGTTTATTTTTTTTTATTCAACATCTAACAAAATGCGTTTTAAGGTCCAAAAATGACAAAAACGCCCACAAGTTCTGCAGTATTCAGAGTCTAGTCATCAAAAAGTCACTGTTCACTCACAATCCTGCCCTCAAGCGAGGAAAATAGAGATGCACCGATTGCAGTTTTCTTGACCGATTCCGATTTCCAATTTTTTGTTAGTGTGATCTGCCGATACCGATTTTTGCCAATTCCGATTTTCTTTCTAAGAACTATAATTGACAGCATATACAAACAAAAATCTACTTTTCTTCAACGCAAAGTTTTATTTTCATAAAAAAAATCACAAGTAAAAAGTCAGTAATAAAATAAGAGCAAATAAAAAAATTGCAAACAACAGCACAAATAAATGCAATAGAATAAAGAGAGCTATGAAAAGTTTTTCAGGTTAAGTACGTTTTTATTCAGTTAAGAAATACTTCAGAAATTAAAGCAATCAAATGTAAAATAACACATCCAGTGTACTACAGTGTAGTCTTCATTGTAAAAATTACATGCTTATACCATTACAGTTATAAAATGTATTCAGTCAAGCGCAGAAAATTGTTTTCTTTGTCTTTTGTTCTTTGATTAACATGACAGACAGCAGCATAAATATTGGACTGCGGTCCCTTTAAGAGTTTATCCACGGACCCAATATACTGTTACACAACATGCGTTCTCTTTCTCAGCTATTTAACGTTCCAAAACTGACTGTGTTTACCTGGATACTCGCCAAAACGGGCATTTTGACACAATTTTTTATGTATTTGAATGTTTTAGCGCAGTTAGCGCGGATCGGCTCGAAATCGGAAAGAAGTGAGACTGATCGGCCGATCAATCGATCCGGGCCTATCATGAGGAAAATTGGCCGATTCCGATCCCTGACCGATCGATCGGTGCATCTCTACAGGGAAAATTATCAGGTAATAATGGTGACTTAAATTTTGTTGGTCCACAGAAAGATATCCGCTTCAAAAGATTTGAGTTCTAGCATATAATACTGTAACAACGTTCGTAGGTCGGGAAGGAGGAGGCGGGAACCGGCGAACATTTAAACAAAACTTTAATAATAAAA
>NW_015549566.1:262947-267393 GCF_001515605.1 Sinocyclocheilus anshuiensis | reverse complement strand
CACTGTCGTCACTCCTCCTTTTATCCTTCCGGAGCTCCTCCGTGGGACTCGAGACCGATGAGTGGCGCAGGTGTCGAGCATTAGCATTTACTCCACTGGCCTCGCTCCGTTCCCATGGCTCTCGGCCCCGCCCTTCTCGTCACAAATATGTATAAACGTATAAATGTTGTCTTTTTTGTAGCTTAACAGACATGATTACTATTGATTTACATAAAATTAAAAGCTAGAGTAAATGTGCAATTCATGGCCCCTGTTGGGAGTGAGAATAGAATTGCTTCATATTGGCCTGTGCCAGCGCTTAAGGTTAATTTTATTAATTGAGTTTTAATTGAAAAAGTCAGTAATTGACGGCTGCTCTCTCATTAGACTTATCTAGTTTACCAGCGGTGACAAATTTCTAATCTACCAGCCTCATAAAGGGTGGGCTAATCCCACCGAGTCCTTTCAATTACTTTGCTGCAGTGTTAATTTCACAGTTTGCTGACCTCTGAAGCAATCTTAGAAAATTTAGTTAAGCATTCGCGCGATTATTCCCTGTGTTCAGAGCAACACTGCAAATGTCTTACACTTCACTGTGAGGGTGTGTAGTCAACTCTCTCCGATACTGTCCCGTAATGAACTGGCCGTTTGGCTCGTAGAATGAGTTCAAAATGAGTTCAAAAATCGACAAGCTGTCAGGCTGATGGAGAAATGTGAGGTTTAGCTGACCCTCCATCTTTTAAAATGCTGAAGTGATTGTTTCTCAGAGATGTTTCTCATTGTGCACATTATTTTCAGTCAGTTTGGTGTCCTGTGAGGTTCACGGGTCAAGCGCGTGAGCCCAGGTGAAGGAAATGGCAGAGGGTTGTTAGTACAGTGGCTCTCAGTTAGACGCAGTCAGACAGGTCTACAAAGGACTTCTTCAGCACTGTGTCCCATCACCGATTGGCCCAGAGAACAGAGGTTTCTCACACGGCCTGTGAGCGGGAAGCAGAGCACTGTTAAACACATTGACTCCACCTCACCTCACCTTACCTTACTGCGGAGGCTACTTTTAGACCTGGAGTCATAGCTAGCTACTGCTGTGCGCAGGCTTTTCCACTTGCCTTTGTGATAAAGAACCAGCAGGACTCATGTGGAGCCTCTTAATTGACTCAGATGTTGAACTAGATTTGTTGCGCCAAGTTCACACGTACTCGGTCTGCAGTGCATATACGGTAAGTGTATGTGGTGCAAAAGCAGCACAGACTCATTTTACTTTCACACAGGAAGCGTTTGCAGTCCGCTCCTGATCTGCGGCTGTTTACCACAAACACAACATTCATCCATTATTTTGATTTCAAATCCAAACGTTGTTTCTTGAAAATGCCTTTTCAGCATTGCGATTCTTTTTTATCACAGTACAGTAATACAATCTTTCATAGACATATTCACGTTTAAACTCAATAAATATAACTTTGTTTATCTACCATCGAGTGCCATCTATTATTGCCTTGTTTATCTAAAAGTGCACTTTTCCTTGTTTTAAATCTAGCCAAAAAGCCATGTGTTGACTGTGAAACAGTAGACTTTAATTATATGCATTTATGGTGTAATTACTAAATTTCCGTGTCAATCCATGTTAATTTTTTACCGCGAATCACTTTAATTCAGCGCGTGCAGCACAGCAGAAATAGACTCCGTGCAGAAACGATTGCAGCATGACTGCTGCAGACACACCGCTCCTGGAGCACACTGCCGGACCGCAATCGCGTGCAGTGTGAACGCTCTGATCTGTTAACATGGGCGTGGAAAAAATACGTACCACAGACGGAGTGTGTGAACCTGGCGTTACGTTTGTATGCCTGACCGGTCTGTTCTGTTCACGTGCTCCATTTAGGCACGCTGCATTCTGATTGGTTCGGATAACATACTGCGGGAGGTCGGGGCGAAGAAAATCGTGCTATAAAGTGATTTAGAAATCGTGCAAGCTCAAATCGCGATTTTATGATGATTTGATTTCGATTAATCGCACAGCCCTACTTTAGAGTAAATATTTCTAGATTTTACTTTGGACATTTGAGTGATGACCCAACACGGCTTGCAAAATAGTTTATTGTACAAAAGTGTTATTTATTAATATAAATAATGTTATAATAATAAAAACAACATTTTTATATTGAAATGCTAATATTGTAATATTAATTTTATATAATATTGCTAATATAATTATTTTTATTATTTAAATATATAATTCTATTAATAATATGTAATTAATATTATATGTGTGTATATTTAAGATAGATAGATTGTTTCATTTTTTTTATTTTTTATTTATGGCATAATTTGAGCTAAAGAAGCACAATATATGATATCATGATTTATTAGATCATTAATTCCTGATTTGAAATGTGAAAAGTAGTTCGGACAAACACTTTGATTCTGGTCTTTCTCCATTAATATAGACAGGAGCTGTAGTTGCATGACTAGAAATAGCTGCCCAGGGGCGTTACCAATATGGCCACAGAGTGAACTAAGTCGCCTTAAAGGGACCTTGCAAAGTTTTTGTTCATGAAGAGTTTTGTTCATTTTGGTTTTGGAGATCGGGGCATGTCACACAACCTGTCCGTGTTGGCATCTGACAAATTTGACTAACTTTCACCAAGTAGCAAATTCATTTGTGTTAAATATAGTTAGGTTTGATGTCCTTTAATGTCAGCAACAAAAAATAAGAGAAGCATTTTCTTATATAGTTAGTTTATGGTTTCATTATTTGCATTTAGCATTTTTTTTTCACCTACTGTACTCAACCCGATTAGACTGCAGCTCATTTTTGTGTCACAACCCTCCCAGATATAAGAACCACTGGTGTATTATGTTGAGTGCTCATTGCAGTGTGTTAATGCATTTCATTGACTTTGTACATTGATTTCTCCGGTTTGTGTTTACAGAACCAGTAGCATTCTCAGCAGAGACCCCCCTCCCGACAAGAGGCCCAAAAGCGATAAGCTGCCTGGTACCCCTACACACGAGTTTGACCCTACAGGTAAATTTAGTTTGAGAGTTTCTTTCACACTTACTTTCTCTACTCATACAGAATCGTAGTGTTTAGCTGTACTAAAGGCTGTCCTGACTGCTCATGTGTGCGTGTGCTGTGGACTGAAGCACACTGCTCCTCTCACACAGTCTATTCAGACTCTAAAATGGAACCGTTTCCTCCACACACAGCACAGATGGAAGGCTGTGCCCGTCCACTAACTGCAGTGGAATGGCTTTAAACAGCGGCATGATTCATACTTGCTGGCCATAAAGGATGCACATGTTCCTGGCCCCGGTTTTGGCAGTTGAAAGACATTGTCAGTGTGTTTTTCTTTCGAGTTTTGCCTCTGTTTTTCCTCTCAGCCCGCTGGTGAGAGTAGAGAAGGAAAAGCAGTCCTGTGCATGGCCATTAATGTGAGGTTTATGGTGGAGAACAATGTGATAATCGTATCGATTAAAATATGATTCACATTGTTTGGATGGGGAGATGTTTTCCTGTTTGATTGAAAGATGAGTGAGATGATGACAGAATTTCATCAGAAAAATCTTTTCAAAGATTTCTGAGCTATTCTGTAGCAGTTTTCACATGTGCATAGTTTTGTTTTATTGGTTTGACCTAACATAAATATCTCACTTTCACATGTTAGAGAGAATAGCGGTGAATGGAGGATATGATGCATGTTTATTTCTGATGTTCCTCTGGTGTTGGACTCGCCTCTTCTGATGCATGACTAAACCATCTTAACCACAGTGTGGCGTTTGGTGTCCTCTAGGGTTGGGTGATATAGCTAAAAATATGAAATATTTTTTCATTCTTTTGACAGTATTTGATATTGTATGTTTGTTTTGAATTGGCATAGTTTTTTTTTTTTCTCGACCAATCAGCCGTTGTTGTCTAGTATAGCGTTTCTCAACGGGGGCATTCGGATAGCATGGGGGGGCGCTGGAAGCAATATTTTTGAAAGGGGGGCATTTGGTTAAGGCGAGTTTACAGAACTGGATGCATCAAAGGGAATTTTCCATATCTATTTGTCCGGTTGTCGGTAGTGAAAGTGCGTGGAGTGCGTCAGAAATGCAACGCGGCATCCGTTTACTGTGAGCGACTTAGCTCGCGTTCGGTGACAGAATCCTATGTGCTTTGATGCAACGTGTCGCGCCGTTCGCGTGCGGTGTATAGAGTTATCTGCCAGCTTACACCAATGCTACTAGACTAGACCAGGGGTTTTCAACCTGTGGGGCACCAGCACCTGTCAAGGGGGGCGAGAGCATCAGTTAATTCAGAGACGTTCCCTTGAGAATTTATGAATATGAGTTAACAAATCTTTAGCCATCCACTAGGGGGCAATCTGACTCCCACTGCTAGTCGACAGTTAGAGCAGAGTCACTCAGTGTTGCCAAGTCCGCGGTTTTCACGCGGAATTGGGCTACTTTAACACTTGCCGCGTTTTG
>NW_015549566.1:260941-262937 GCF_001515605.1 Sinocyclocheilus anshuiensis | reverse complement strand
ATTTTGGGGGGGGGCGCGAGTGAAATTAGACAAACTTGGGGAGGCGCATGTCCTAAAAGGTTGAAAACCCCTGGACTAGATGGTGTATCATTCCATAGCAATGGCTCTTTACTTCAGTGTTCGTGCAGCTGCCGAACTTCCTGTGAAAACAATAAAGCACGATATGCTTTTTACTTGTTCTTTCTTGTTTGGAAAAATTAATATGAATGCTTCTTGATTGCTGATTGGCTGTGGTTGGTTTGAATGTCAAATTTCTAAAGAGTTGAACACTTATAAATATAATTTATATTCACTTTTTTGCTCCTTGAATTAAAACTTGTTTTTACGATTATATATGGGCAACTGTGGGCTGTTATATACGGGCTAAATACATGCTTTTAAAATAAGTATTATAAAAAAAAAATATATATATATATAATACACACCATCATTCAAAAGGGGGTTAGTAAGATTTTTTTAATGGTTTTGAAATAAATCTCTTCTGCTCAGCAAGGCTGCATTTATTTGATCAAAAATACAGTCAAGACAGTAAATATATTTGAAAGAAATTTGAAAAAACTGCTTTCTATTTGAATATATTTTAAAATGTTTTTCCTGTCATGCCGAAGCTCCATTACTCCAACTTTCAGTGTCACATGATCCTTCAGAAATCTTGCTGATTGCTGCTCAAGAAACATTTCTGATTATTATTATTATTATTATTATTATTATAGCTGTTATATATAGCTGAAAATGGTTGTTTTGCTCAATAATTGTGTGGAGGTGATTACATTTTTCTGTGAACAGAAAGATTGAAATATAAATCTGAAATGGAAAATAAAAATGTGAATTATCTGAAATTATTCAAAATAGAAATCTTTTGTAACATTATTAATGTTTTTACTGTCATGTTAATTTTTTATTGCACATTTTGCATTTTTTATTGCACGTTCAATGCAAGACAGGGAACATATCAGCATCGTAAAGCACACCACACCGACATAGAAAAAAGCAAGAATTGAAATTTAATGGACTATGACAAAGATATAAATCATTATTTTGAAAATGAGGAGCATACGTTTCCCATCTCTCTAGTTTTCTTTGAAGTATTTGATAGCAAACTTAGAAATATTCTGTCAAAATATAAGAAACATAGTAAAGGAGGTAGAGCCCGATTGTTTAGCCGATATTATCGGCGGATATGAGCCTGTCGCCGATATATTGGTATCGGCAAATATGCCGCCGATATGAACATTTTTTTTACAGAACATATAACGCAGATTAAATGCTTCTGAATGGTGTAATTACTTAGTTTGTCCAGCAGAGCGCGCTCCATTGTTTGCTACTGGACCCAGGTCAGTGTAGTGTAGAGATGCGCGGATGAGCTCAAACTTCACCCGAGTCTGCTGCCGCCCGTCACCCACCTGCAGCTATATTTGATCGTCATATCACAATGATTCTAATTCATTGTTTTGCATGATGATATGATGAATGATGATCCGACGAGTTTGAAAATCGTGCAGTGTGAACTCGGCATTACGGCCACCTGAGCTGATCGCGGCCACTCAATGCTGGTGTTTACCGGCCGCACCGCGGCCCAGAACTCATGCTTATCACATCGGTCATCATCACATCGCGCGGCGCAACAAAATACAGTAGAATTCTATTGTATTTTGTCACGCCGCTCGCGTCCGGTGTAGAATAGAACCCATTATGTTGTCTACACCGGATTCAGTAAACTGATGCCTCGTTCTATTTATGACGTGCTGACAGAAGTTCAAATGATTTTCAACGGTCGCTTTGACGCGTTCTGTTGCAGCGCAGACACGGTGTCAGCAGTACAGTTCAGTACAGTCAGTAACGTAGCAGATTGAAAAGTTAGTATCTTTCTGCAGTCCAATAGACGGCAGTGCGGTGGTGGCTTGAGTCTGTTGAATTTATGGTGATTTAACGCTACGCTGTCACCTACTTGGAGAGACTCAATGCTAAGTAAATAAAACAACAATGCCCTCGTCTT
>NW_015549566.1:257669-260774 GCF_001515605.1 Sinocyclocheilus anshuiensis | reverse complement strand
ATATATATATATATATATATATATATATATATATATATATATATATATTCTGTTTATGTAGGCCATATACTGTATTCTATATACAGTACCAGTCAAAAGTTTGGACACGCGAATGGGAAGTGTCCAAACTTTTGACTATACTGTAGTATAATATAGCCTACACATATAGAATATCGGCCGATATATCGTATCGGTTTTTTTTACTCCCCAATATCGGTATCGGCATCGGCCCCCAAAAAACCCATATCGGTCGGGCACTAAAAGGAGGGTTTACATTTATTCCATTTACATGTCTAAATTTACCCACCAAAATTACCATGCTCAGTCAGAAAACATCAAATTCAATATATTCTTAAAAACTGGGTATTTAAAAAAAAAAAAAGGGATAAATATTGTTTTTCACTGAAAGCTAATTGGAAATATCCACCCAAAAATTAGAGGTAAAATCACAGCAGTAAAAAGGGTCTTCAAGAGTTCCAGGAAAGGAAGAACAAAATGAAATCTCTTCTGTAAAAAGTCCAGTGTATATATTCTAAACAGGAAATTTTATGTCTCTTTAACCTTTGGGGCAACAGGATCAGTGTCAGACAGAGTGTCATATATAGTGTGAAAGAAACCTCAACATCGCTAAAGCACTGAAAATCACCAACATGCTTAAAATCTGTAAATTAATGTTCTTACACTTATTGTCAAATAATTTACTGGGAAAAAAAACACTGTCTCTTTTATCAGTTTATGGATCCTTGAATTGAAGTGTCAATTTCTTAAAGTCCCCCTGTAGTCAAATATTTTATCCTTTAAAACTTATCCTTGATCATCAAAATGACATATTTAAATGTTTTTTCTTGTGAAAATAATTTTCTCATGCCTTAAAATAGCTTGAATGTAACTCAACACCCTTGCCTCATTTACTATACGCTGATTTATGAATATACAAATTAGTCCCGCCTCCACTCAGTCACACCAGCCAGCGCCTCCTGATCCACTGAACTGTAGTAAATGCAAAACAATGGCATACACGGATAATGACTGATAAAACTATGTTTTTGCTAGCGGACAACTACAGTGAATACTGTAACATTCGTTAAAGTAAGTTACTTGGCGATGTTGTGTCCTAAAATGACTTGAAGACTCGAATGCAGCTGTTTGTGATTCTTAACATGTATTAAAAAGGGTCGTGTTTAGTCACTATTTAGTGTGGTATTTTTTTGACTATTCACTCATCATGACAGTAAAATAGGGCATTCTAAGTCAATATACTGCAGTATTTCCTCTCTCAATCAGTAGAAAATATGGTTAACACCTGGTCATGCATGAAAAAAAAATACTGTCATGTACCGTGAAACCAGTATAATTTTGAAAAATACCGTGATACAAATTTTTGGTCATACCACCCAGCACTAAGAGCACTAACATATATATGAAGAGTTTGGTTCCAAAATGCGATAAAACGCCATTTAAAAAAAATTGAGTTCCTGCCAAAATCAGTATTCTATCTGGTCGGTATTGAAAAGTTAATTTTTAATTTTACGCAAAATGCGATACCCGCCGTTTTATTCTGTCATGTTTTCTCCCTATCTTTGCGACAAATGACAAATGCCAGTCTCCCTTCTCTGCAGAATGTGATACATCCGCTCAACCAATCACAGCGCACCATTCCACGCATTGTAAATGGTAACTGACAAGCTACACAATATCGCATTCATAATCGCAGGTGAATCGCCTTCGATTATGAACGTGATATTGTGTAGCTTGTCAGTGATATACGGCTCTGTGTAGTAAATGCCGATCCATCTGAAAGCACGTGATGGAGATTTACTACTAATCACAGAACTGGCTTTACTGACGAGATGCGCATGACAACATTAAGAGGAAGGGGGACATTAGTCCGAGCCCTGAGGATGGTCTCTGGTCAATGATATCGATTAATCAGAGTCAGTGTATAGCTTGTGATAATCCAGCAGTTGCTTTCTCTCACACAAAGACACCTGAGAAGGTGGGAGTGTTTGTGGATTATGAGGAGGGTCTAGTCTCGTTTTATGACGTGGGCTCCAGCTCTCATATCTACTCTTTTACTGGTCAGACTTTCACTGAGAAACTTTATCCATACTTTGGCCCAGGCCTTAATGATGCAGGTAAAAACTCAAACCCACTTATAATTTCACCGGTCAGTTGAGTGATTTCCCTGAAATATGAAACATATGAAAAGACTAACTATGCATGTGCAGTTTTTTTTAAGGAACAGAATATGAAGAGTTTGGTTCCAAAACGCGATAAAAGCCATTTAAAAAAAAAAAAACTGAGTTCCTGCCAAAATCAGTATTGTATCTGGTAGGTATTGAAAAGTCATTTTTTAATTTTGCGCAAAATGTGGTATCCGCTGTGTTATTCTGTCATGTTTTCTCCCTTTCTTTCCAAACCGCGACAAACGCCAGTCTCCCTTCTCTGCAGAATGCGATACATCTGCTCAACCAATCACAGCGCACCATTCCACGCATTGTAAACAGTAACTGACAAGCTACGCAATATCGCATTCATAATCACAGATGAATCGCTTTCGATTATGAACGCGAATTGCATAGCTTGTCAGTGATCTACGGCTCTGTGTATTAAATGCTGCTCCATCTGAAAGCACATGATGGAGATTTACTAATCACAGAAACTGTTTTACTGACGAGATGCGCACGACAATCGTGCAGCCCTAAAAAAAATGAATAATTTTGACTGCATTGATGAACCTGTGGTGGTTTCTGCGGTGGGAAAGAAACGTAAGCTATTAATAAGATTATTGGCCAAGTTCAGAGGCTGTCATATGTGGATCAACTTTGTTATGTATTGTTGTACGGTTTCAATATGAAAAATAACTTTTATATTGATTCAATGGATTTATTGCATTTTGGGAAAAATAATCAGTTTTTATAATAAATCTTTGAAAATCAAAATCTGGATTTTAATTTTTTATGTTATTATATCCTAAAGATGCTATGTGAAAGTTTGAAACCGAACATAGTGGTTTTCATCTCGCCACTTTCTTGGTAAAGAAAACACATTTTTACTCAAATTAATCAAAATGGATTTATAGCGTTTTGGAACCAAACTCTTCAT
>NW_015549566.1:248054-257408 GCF_001515605.1 Sinocyclocheilus anshuiensis | reverse complement strand
TATATACAGTATATATATATATATGAGTATATATACAGTATATATATGCACACACTGTACACAGACATTGGCAGATGTACTGTAAACATGTTTCAATGGTTGACACTGTAAACAGATTTTGGGGTCACAGTTATGAATATGGGACTACTTGATATAAACTTCTTGTATTTTATACATATAATAAGAAGAATAATTACAACATAAAGTAGAGATAAGGTTAGAAAGCATGAAGCTTGCGGTGTCAGAACGCCAGTCTTTCAGTCAAGTCCGAATCAAGACTCATCCATAATGCGTTATAATAACAATGTCTCAGACGGCAGATAAAAGTAAACGATAAATGAATGGGTGATCGTTACAAAAGTGTTCATCAAATACACTGAACACAGAAGCTCAAACGTGTATGATGGCTAAAACGTGTTGAGATCGGCTCAAGACATCCCTACTAAAAATGCAAGATATCAAACAATTTTTATTTATATAAATATATATATATATATATATACACACAAATATAACATTACAATATAACATTCAGTATATAATAAAACAGTAATATTTACCTGCATATATTTTTACTAAAACATTGTACTACTTAAAAAATTAGTGTTAAACTCTGTTCAATATATTTTCAAGTTTTATTCTATGACATAAAATACATTAGTAATCTTTAGCGTTTTATTTCTGATGATTGTGTTTAGGCTATCAAATTCATAAAGGTTCTTAATTTGTGAAGATTTTCATGATGAACCAAATATTTGTTGGTCACATTTTATTTTCTGCAACAATCCAAAAACAATGGAAAAAAATCCTATTGAGTTTTTGTTGAGGGAATCAGGATGATGCTAACTTGGCCTACAAAAAAAGGTTTTCTCTCAGCTCTCTAGTTTGAACTGATTCATGGAAGTGGATCCAACTTACAAACATAAACATTATAGATGGTGTTTGAATATCTCTGTGCTAACATTCTTATGCCCTCAAATTGCAAAAATTATCTAGAGGCCGAACAAAAATATATAGTACAAAAAAATCACATTAAAATCATTGCGACAGAACAGAAAGGTGTTTTCGTGTTTTTTGTCTTGTGAATCGCAGTGTTTTTGTACGTATTCGTCGCGTCTATCTGTCTCTAAGCGCGCATACAGTCGTGAGTTTCTATGTGCTGTACATGTGGAAGAATTGACAATAAAGCAGACTTGACTTGACTTGACTTGATTGCACTATTTACAATGTTGCTTAATCTTATATTTCCAGGAAGTTCATTTGAGAACACATCGATATCACCCAACCCTAATTTAGGAGTGTCTGAGAAGCGTGGCTCTTTTGTGTGATTAATTCCAGACCAAAGTTGTATAGCCTTGCGTAATGGAGACTATAGTTATAAATCTTATACTTTCTGTTAAACAGTATCACTGATTAAATTTTTGTGAGAAATTCAAGTTCACAGTTTACCTGATTAACTATGATTAACCATATTTCAAGATGAAAGCAAAAACCAACATTCTTGCGTAACCGTTTTTGAGAATGTTCTCTCGTTAAAGCTCTTCTCACCCCAAACTCTGTTTATTGGTTATATCTGCATTTGTGCCAAGCATTGATTTCTGGGTTAACACGTGGGGACCTTAATGCCTGAACATCTTATTAATCATTTCGGGGGAGACACTTTGTTAATATGTAAGACCTTGGAGATTTCACTGCTCCTCAATAGACAATCATCCCATTCCAAAACAGCCACACTGTGTGTATTTGTGCCATTGCTCATTTTTTCATTTGAGTCCTCTCTCTGTGTCCTCTGTGATATGTGCGTGTGTGTCCCTTGTTGTATCATGATGTTGTGTGTGGATCAGACGTGCTGGTGCAGAAGAGTGGATTTGTAGTGGCTGACAGGAGACCTGAGTCTTTTGGTAAGATGATCGTACTGTTGCTGTGTTTCTAGTTCCGTCTATACTCTTGTGCAAGTGATTCTTCTCCAGCAATGTGAAGTTCAAGTGTTATCAGCATTTATTTATGTGCAGCTTCACTGAGTTAATTTTGGGCTATGTGTGTATTATTGGACAATAACAGATAGCATTATTCCTAATGGTTCAGAAGATAAAGACTGAGAGAGTCTGAATGCTCTGTTTAAAGGCTTGATAACTGTTATAGTTGTACTTTAACTATTACATGGTATACTTAGTGTTGCTTTCGTCAATGAAAATTATGACTAAATATCGTCGTCAACGAACCTTTATCACGTGACGAAAACGAGACGAGACGCAACGTAAATGCTGGTCATGTGACGATGACTATAATTAAATGTATAATGCAATATTGTTGACGAATAAAAACGAGACTAAATGTGGTTTACAAAATAAAAACTATGCTAAAATGTCTCTTAATTTTCGTTGACCAAAACGAGACGAAACGAAATGGTATAACGTTATTTCGTCTCGTGTAGTCGCGTTATTATTATTATGTTGCAGTATTTCTGTTAAAACTAATAAAAACTAAAATGACAGCTTCACACAAAGACTAGACTAAAACTAAAATTAAAACAGGCCGCCAAAAACAACACTAGGTATACTTAGTACTTACTGATGTCACTTTTTTATGAGTGAGCAAAGTGAACAAAATTTACTCCCTTTAGGTTTGCACTACAGTTATTCAAAACTTTGATCAAAAGTTGTGAAATATTATTACAATTTTTTTTTTATTCTGTTTTAATATGTTTTAAAATGCAATTTATTCCTGTCATGTTGAACTGAATTATTATAAAAATTCTTATCAATGTTGAACACAGTTGTGCTGCTTAATATTTTTGTAGAAACCATGAGACGTTTATTCAGTATTCTTTGCTGAATGTAATGAACAGCTTTTATTTGAACATTTATTTTATAACATAAATACTTAAATTTGACAGACAGCATCTGTATGGTGTCCACGTAACGCAGAAAATACATTATTTATTAAATAGTCAAATTAAAATGACTTAACATGTTTGCAGTAATACACTTGGAATCATAGCACTAGATCGCCCTGATTCAGAAGTATATCCATGATAAACATCTAAACATTACATGGGTTAGTATATAATAGAATTAATTATCAATCCTCTGTTAAATTCAGTCATGATTATTTAGATCCTGTAATTTTCGCATGATACATGCAAGGATATGAGAAATATATGTGATATAACTATATGTAAAGCACTGTTTACAGGGAAACTCTTTACTCTGTGGTAATCAACGCTGACGGTAGCACTTAAGTCATGTTTAAACTGTAAAAAAAAGTTAAACTGTTAAAATATTTCTTGAACAGTTGACGGTATATCACACAGGACATCTCTGTGTGACTGAGCAGTTCATACTCATTTCTGCCATCTGAGAACTGCGGCTTTTGTTTTCAGATCTGTTGAACTATCAGTTTTGAATGTAGGCCCATCTCTCACGCTGCAGCATTAGATGACCATGATAACCCACGTCTCCACTGCTCTCGTCATTTCTTGTATCTTTCCATTATTCTGCGAAGCGGGTTGGATTTTAATTGGACTGCGAGATTGATGTTCATTTCACAACTCTGCAGATTTTTTTATGGTGCCAAGTACTTTATGTCTGTGATTATCTGCACGCACTTACCCTGTCAGTTCGATCAGGTATTGGAGTCATTGTTACTGTAATCTGCTTTGATAGGCCTCTCCTGATGAATGCTTTAATAAAGACATTGGCAATCCAGTAAAATCAGTTTCATTGCTCCTTTCATAGCTTACTTTCTCTCTCTTCTTGTTCTCTCCCTTCCTCCAGGGCTGGTTCAGAGATGCGTGATCATTCAGAAAGATGAGAACGGCTTTGGGCTGACCGTCAGTGGGGACAACCCTGTTTTTGTGCAGCTCGTCAAACAGGGTAAGATGCCTGTCTGCCACGCTGTCTGTCTTTCTGGCTCCGCCCACACCAGCTCCTGCGGGTGTATGTCGAGACTCTCCCCTTCCCAGGCTGATAAGACTTGCCTGGAAGTCAGAAATGGAGCTGATGTGCTCAGAGCAGGACCAAGAGGACACCTTAAAGCATCATAAAAGAGAAGCAGGGAACACATTGAATAACAAATATTGAATTTTAAATAAACATTATATGTATTATATAAACACATTTAAACATTATATATATTATATAGACACACTGAAGTCAGGGTAACCACATATTTAAGTTTTGACCAGAACAAAGATGAGGCAGTGTGTTCCTGTTGACAATTGTTTAGCTTTCCAAAAACTTTTCAGTAGACAAAAACATATGTTAATGAACATAACTCCATAAAACAGTTTTGAAAGTTCTGAGCTGTGAAAATTCGGAAGGAATTTTGTAAAATGGACTTTTACATAAACTTTTTTATAGTTTTTATCTGAAGTTCATTTGAAGATAAAAAAATTAAGACAAAAATATATTATAGAGTTGTATATACAAAATGATTTCGGCATTTATTTTCTTAAGTTGAATTTCATAAAATGATTGTATTTATTATATTTTATTAAATTGTTGAATGTTGAATCTGAAGCTGATATGGCAATAAATTGAAATTCAACTAACGTTTGAGTTTGTGAAAATTCCATAGAGTGCATGCCTTTCTAAAGACTGTAAATGTATCCCCCTCACAGCTTTGTTTTCAACTTTCAGTAAAATTCAGTATGCTGTCTGTCTACCCTGACTAAATTTTATATGCTTTGACATTTCTAGTGGGGCAAAAAAAGTGTGTGTTACTCAAATTAAAGTCTGAACAGCAAAAATGTATCTAAATATATATGATTGTTACAAAACTTTGTTTATCTTAGTCTAAAAGGTGGTCGTTCAGGACATAATGCACTCGTCATACAGTGTGGAATATTCTGTAGAAGTGCACGCATAATTGCTCAGTTTTCAAGTTTTTAACTGTGACATTGTAGTGAATTGTGATTGAGTGAGCACGTTTACATGAGACAGTACATGCGTGAATACCCAAAATGGAGGTTTCGTCATTTGCAAAATGACAGTGAAAACCAGTTTGTGTGCGGTGTAAATGGAGCACATAAACCACATAGCACTGTGCTGAAAAACCACCCAGAACCCCTTAGCAACCAGATGGCAGCACTCTGGCAACCACCAGCTGCACCAGAAAACACTTTCAATTCATAATCATCTCATGTATTTTGGTAGATGGCGCTGCCATGCGTGCAGGTGTTCAGACTGGGGACAGGATCATTAAGGTAAGATGCTTGCAGATGCAAGGTTACTGTACAAAGCTGTATTTCTCACTGCCCACTACCCCTCTCTCTTCACCACTGCATTTCAGCATCTGTCTATTCTGCCACCTGCTGGTCACAAAATGACCATGTTTGAGGCGATGTTGGAGAACTCGCATGTATATGTTTTATAGTCAGAGTATATTGCATTTTTAATGTTTGTCTCCTCTGCTTTAGGTGAACGGGACATTGGTGACGCAATCAAACCATGTTGAAGTGGTGAAATTAATTAAATGTGAGTTTAAGCCATTTGTTTAAGTAAAGACGAACAAGTCATGTCTCCACCACTGACCAAAACTCATTTGTTCTTCACAGCCGGCTCATATGTGGCCCTCACAGTATTAGGCCGGCCTCCCGGGTTGCCCCAGATCCCCCTCTCTGAGGTAGACGTGGATCTCGGGTCACCGGGGGGTTATGGGGACCCTTTCGTTACATCTCCCAACTCATACAATGCAGCGGAACGCACCTCCTCTCCTCTTGTGTCATGGGTAAGAACCCCATAGATTGCAGCAAATTGTTTTCCCATCTGATTTTTTATTTTGTTTTTTCATTCAGTGTTTATTTGTTGTCAGTTTACTTCCTCATATCTCTCCTCCAATTAAATTACATATTCAGTATTTATAATTTGCTCCTCCTTGTCATTTGTCAACCCAACCCTACATAGGAAGAGAACAGTGCTCCACTCAACCAAAGAATAGACAACAAGAGGATGGTGTCTAAGGAGCAACAGGACATACAGGTCAGAATCTAAATATCAGACTCAAAACTACTGCTTTAAATTTGACACACATGCTACTTTCAATTTCACAAAGTGTACCTGTCAGTAAAGTGTTGAGTTACAGAGCTGTATTGTTGCAATATGACTTAAGTTGATAAGAATGAGGCCTTTCCTGTTGGGAGGCAATTTAGAGCTTCAGTATAGCTGATAAGTGAGAGGGGAGACTTAAGCTCCACCCACTATGTTTCGACACAGTTAACACCTTCACATGTCTTGTTAACAAAGATCTGTCATTCTCATTGTCTTGGAGAGCAGCATAAAGAGCAGAGCAACATGTCAGAGTTGTTAGGCTGATATTTGTCTGTTACCCTTTGACTGTGTGTGTGTACAAGATCTGATTATGTAGTATATGAAAATGTCTCTTCTTTAGGGACTGAAGGAGGACTACAGCAGAACTCCCACACCCAAACCACTACGGGACATCCAGGAAGCCAAGAAGCACATTCCACATCAGCAGGGCCATACACATGTATGACATTTCTGACCCGTTTCAATTCTGTTCATATTCATAATATCAGAAACACACTGTTAGGGAGTGGTCAACCAATTTTGATATAGCTAGAGAGACAGATTGTTTGATTATAAATATTTGTATATTATATGATAATAAAGTTACACAAAAACTTACAATGCAGCCATTTTCAGCATTGATGATAATAAGAAATGAACACCAAATCAGCATATTAGAATGATTTTTGGTTCATGAGACAAATTCAACTTTGCATAACAGGAATAAATTACATTTTAAAATATATTATATAATGTTTAATATATAAAATATTAAAATAGAAAAGTTATATTAAATTGTAATAATAGTTTGCAGTATTACTTTTTTATTGTATTTTTGATCAAATAGATGCAGCATTGGTGAGGGTGGCTTATTGTTTTATCTTAATAAATATGTAATTAATACAATTTTAAATAAATTACAAAAATAGAATATATTTGTAAAAATTTGTATTTTTGGATAATAGCAGCTTTCCCTTGTTTCTTATGAGAGAATTTTTGGGCAAACAGTTTTCAGAGGATGCTAATTGATCAATCTGATTGATATATTGCTTGACCATTAATTACACATTATGTTAGTTTCAAAATGTCCTGAATCTGATTGAATAGCTTCGAATTATTAAGCATGTATTGACTGTATCTCAATCTATGCTTTAGGAGAGTCTGTGTCTCAGGAACAGTGAAGATGGCTTTTGGGTGCATGAGGATCAATATAAGGGAGATTTCAGCCCAGAGGGTTTATGGAGTGGAAGATCAGTGTCATCTGTAAGTGTACACTGCGCTCTCTTTTCTTTGAGATATCTTCACTGATCTCAGTTAAACAGTGGCACTTATCATGAGTGTACTCAGTGGCTTTTGTTCCTTGCTACCCTGTGGTGTAATTAATTGTGTTTACGGTGTGTGATGTGCAGGTCCAGCGCCGGTTCTACCCGGCCTCTCCAGAGAGCCAACGGGACTCCAACTGTTCCAGTCCAAAGAGCATCCCCAGAGACAGCCTCAATTTCTGCCCCTCCCCTGAGGTCGAGGACGGTTTTGACCTGGTGAGAACCATTGCTTTTGACAGATCTTTCCGCCTGATTTCTTATGAGCATGATTGTCACACCTTTCTACTTCCCGTAGGATTCTCGTTTCTCATCCACCATTGGGAGCCCACCCTCCCGCCTGGCTTCAGAGATCATTGCTGCTGAAGATGATGACTTTGACATTGAGCAGGAGCAGGTATTTTCAGTTCCTTTCCCTCAGTGCAGGGACCGTGGTCTTAGTCACCTGCCTCTTTAACCTGATCTGATGTGTCTCAGGTGAACGACCAGTGCAACTGCTTCCAGAGTATTGAGCTGCTCAAGTCTCGCCCTGCTCATCTTGCTGTCTTTCTGCACCATGTAATCTCTCAGTTTGACCCTGCACCTCTGGTAAGTTCCAGCAGTAATTAGCAGTGCTTGCTTAGGCAAGCAAGACTATTGCTATTGGTCATGCGTTCTTATGATTTTCACCTGACTAACAGTAAAACTGTCAACTTGGGTTGACAATAAGTATCCCATAGATTTTGAAGAAGGGATTTTTAGGAATTTTGTTAAATCAGTTTTGTCTGACTTGTCAAGCTATAAGCATGCCTGCGTTAATTCAGTTCACCATATGTGAGAATTTCTGAAATTTTTTCACGATTGATTATTCTTTTCATGAGAAGAGGATCCAAATCTCAATACATTAATAGCAGAAAACATTGTTTGAAAAAGTATAAAACATAAAAGAGGGAAATTGTAGCATATGCAATATCCCACTGAAGTATTCATGTCTCAAGCTCTGATGTAACAGCCTGTTGCACAATGAATGCACGATAAACCACTCAGAAATCCAAACTGCATGTTTGGGCTAAGATGCACTGACAAAAATCAGTTTTTAATCAGACCACATATGAAGGATTTAATGTGGGGTTTTTTTTTCTGTTCAGACTACAAAAAAACTAAATTAACTTGAATTGAATAGGCAAAAAACAGATTTTTGATGCTTGTGAGAGTAGTGTTAATTTCATTAACGAAGACTGATGAAAAATGTTATGAAAAATGAAAAATGTGAGCTTTCATGAGTGCAGTTGCTAACACGTCTACTACTTATGCAAACGTTGATCACACTACAAACAATACAAAACTATAATGCTATAAGAAACCGAAAAGATTAATTAATTGTTTACCTTCAGTCTATGATTAGCTCACCTCACCTCTTATCTGACAAGTCTTCGGGTTTGAGTCGTTCGATCAACACGTGACAGCCTCATAAACTTAACCAAAGCAGTCTGAGCCGGAAAGAGAATTGATTAGTTCATCTCTCGAGTCTTCGGGTTTGAGTCGTTCGTTCATCACGTGACAGACAGACCCATAAGCTTAACCTATGCAGTCTGAGCTGGAAAGAGAATTGATTAGTTCATCTCTCGAGTCTTTCGAATCGTTCGTTTGTTCTTTTGTCACGTGATGTGACAGCATTGGATAGAGAAATTAGTTAATTTAAAAGATTCCTTACAAACGGGTGCATAGTTATTATTATTATTAGTAGTAGTAGTAGTAGTATCATTATTATAATTATTATTTACTCTTACAGTTATGTGATGCGTTTCTGGTCTCAAATTGTAGCTTTTTACTTCTTACAGTTTATAAATGTGTGAATTTCTGTCATGATGGTTCTTTTCCATAACACTGAATGTTGTAACAAAGGTAATAAAGAGTTGGTTATTATTATTAAGTCTCTTTCCGGCTCAGACAGCATAGGTTAAGCATATGGGTCTGTCACGTGATGAACGAAGGACTCGAAAAACCCGAAGACTCGAGAGATGAAC
>NW_015549566.1:238418-247556 GCF_001515605.1 Sinocyclocheilus anshuiensis | reverse complement strand
AATTCTCTTTCCGGCTCAGACTGCATAGGTTAAGCTTATGGGGCTGTCACGTGATGAACGAATGACTCGAAAAAACGGAAGACTCGAGAGATGAACTAATCAATTCTCTTTCCGGCTCAGACTGCATTGGTTAAGCTTATGGGGCTGTCACGTGATGAACGAACGACTCGATAAACCCGAAGGCTCGAAACAGGTGAACTACTTGACTAATTCTAGTAGGCTACAGAACATATAGGATGTTGCGCATGCGCGACTGAACGATTTCATGAGTGCGGTTGCCAAATAACAAGAGTTCTAATCCCCGAATCAGAGCTTCGCTGTTAAATTGATACATTTTCTGCCCGGTGTGTTTTGCTTATTTTAAGCAATCTAGCAACCATGCGCACGTGCTCGCTCCTCATTGTGGAAGCGCCGCTGCTGACGATCTGAAAACACCAACAAACAAGCTGGAGTTTAGCGTGAAATGTAAAATTAAATTTCTCAAATGACAACAATCATTACGATTATAATTTTGTTTAACCATTGTTTAACCATTATACAGAATGATGAAAATGTGACTAAGATTTCATTGACTAAAACCTGACTAAAATGCTCATACATTTCATTGAATAAACAAAAACAGGTTCGTCTAAATATGATAACTAAAATGAACATTTGAGTAAGACTAAGACTAAATTAAAAATGGCTGCCAAAATTAATACTGCTGTAAGGTTAATTAATAATAATCTTATTGCTAAAATTTCAAGTTTTCATTGACTAAAACTAGACTAAAATACTTTAGATTTTCTTGGACTAAAACTAGACTACAATGTTGAGACTTTTAGTCGACTAAAACTTGACCAAAACTAAATAGGATAAGGCTGACTAAATATGATAAACTAACAAGGACATTTTAACACGGGACTAAGACTAAAATGAAAATAGCTGACAAAATTAACACTATGTGAGAGCAAAGATATAGAGGTAGGTATGGATATAAAGATATACTACCAAAAAACTGAAAAAAAATGTTTTAATCATTATCAATGTTGAAAACAGTTGTGCTGCTTAATAGGGTTGGGCGGTATATCGAGTTTGTACGATATATCGATATGTTTTTTATAAACGATATGTTATGAGGCAATAATGTTTATATAGATATACAGTAGTTTGATACGAGCGCA
This sequence comes from Sinocyclocheilus anshuiensis, assembly GCF_001515605.1. Classification (NCBI taxonomy): domain Eukaryota; kingdom Metazoa; phylum Chordata; class Actinopteri; order Cypriniformes; family Cyprinidae; genus Sinocyclocheilus; species Sinocyclocheilus anshuiensis. The sequence goes on along the minus strand of NW_015549566.1, from coordinate 246,393 downwards.
TCTGTAAAATAGCGGAAGACACAGAGTGAGTTGCTTCGGGAAGAGTGCATAAACCATATTGTCCTAAACATGAGATGTTTTATATTGAGGGCTTTAAAATAACTGGTAAGATATAGTTAACATGTATAGTTAAAAGCGACTTGCCCCATCAGATGCTCTGACTAGTTTATTTTAGTGAATTTAACTTCTGTTTTAAAGAGCATTATTTTTGTTTTTAGATTGTAATGTTGCAATGTTAGAATGTAATGTGATTTTTTTTTGCACATAATATATAGCTATGATATAGCCTACATGGTTATATTCATTATATTTGTTTTCATTGCCCTTAATATAAACATTGTTTCACTGGACAGCATTGGGCAGGATGTTGTTTGAACTTCTCTCCAAGATGTTAATCAACACATGGTTAGCTAGCACAGTTTTGAACAGTTGTACACACATAAAATTTAAATGATATGGAATAACTCCCAAAAAAGTGTGCTTAATTGCAGGAAAAAAAGGTGTTCGGTAGTGACGTTCCTTAGAGTTGCACACAGATTTTTCAGGCTTTTGAGCACATCTACCTCAAAATGATGGGACCTATCTACTCACCCTGTAGCTATGAGAGAGAGTGACACATAAATATTTCCTGATCATCAATGTAGGGGTGTAGTTAATTTCAGTCTCAGCCAATGGACTATAACATACACTGTTTCGGTAGTGACATGAAAATGCGGGACCCTTTTTTTTTTTGTACATAGTGTCATCATTTACAACGAAAATATAAAATAAACATTTTTTTTGAACTTCACTTTTTAAAGAATCAAAAATATATTTTTAAAAACAACAATAGAAAAAAATAAAAAAATGTATTTCAATATCATTTTCATATGTTGAAATTTAGGGGTTAGGTCATCAACCGTGCCTTTTGTCCTGAGAGGTGTGTGAAGGGTTACTCCTTTCCCAGCACCCTCAGGGTCAGGAAGCAAACACGCTCTCAGACAACCTTTTACCTCCACGGCCATCACATATTTTTGTTCTTGAACTCTGTGTGTGTTTGTGAGTGGGTGCGCGTCTTCCCCGAAGCAAATTTTGTTCTCTTTCTGCTAGATGGACGGGTAGTTCATTTGGAACTAGTGCATATCTTTTCCCACAGCTCTGCTGTTTTGTTACCTTGTTATTGTAGTGTTTGTAGGCCTAGTTGTTTTGCGGGGGGGAAAATGTAAAACTTTTGTCAGAAAGCCCTTTTTAATTTATTATTTTCGTTCAACAGAATTTGAAAGTGGCTGTGCCTGAATCCATCTCCTCTGAGCTCGGTAAGCACAGTTAATTTTAGAACTGTCTTAATGGAAGCACAAAAGTCGTTCTCACCCTCGCACTGTTGTTTGTGTTCATTTCAACATCCAACCACATAATCGTTTCTCAGCCCTTGGTGGGAAACCTGCAATTGTTCACAAAGCACAAATCCTGTTTAACATTCACATTGACTTTTCTTGTAATTATGGATTTAGCTTCTGAAGCGCTTGGTCACTCTGCCCGTGTGTCATGTTGACATTTCTTAAAAAGGCAACCTGTTTAGTGACGCGTACTGATGCTGTTTCTGTTCATGCAGGTTGTTTACTAGTCATGTATGGGTGTGTTCAAATGTGTATCTGTGAGAAATATTTTTGTGTTGTATGTTCCTAGCTATAATTTGGGGGAAAATTGTGCTTTGGGGACATTTGAGGATTTCCTCAATTGAAAATTGATTTATAAATCATGCAAATATTTTTGTTGTTGTTTGGTTTTGTTTTTTGTTTTTATGTTTTTGTTTTCTTTTAAATAAGATTCTGGTTTGTATAAAGCAATTATAAATAAGTTTTATATTAAACTATTTAACTCTATTATATGTGTCCCTATTTAGATAGCTTAATATACGTCTATGTCACAAAGGCAGTAAAGCTTGATATCACTTAGATTTTTGGATCAGCTAATGGTCCCTAAAATTTTTATTAAAATGGAAAAATATGAAAAGGATTTTGTGAGGGTAAGGGGCTAGAAAAGTTTTTTAATATAAAACAATGAAATGTGTGTGTGCTAATTTTTTTTTCTTTTTCTTTCTTTTTTTTTTTTTTTTTTTTTTTTTGTGTACATGTTGTCAGAGCGGCGGAGACCAGAGCTGATTCCCTGATTACAGAACCGGCTTTCTGACAAGATGCGCGTTAAATATCGCATGCGATTAATCGTGCAGCCCTAATATATATACACACACCGTATATCGCAATTCAGCCAAAAAAATACCAATATATGATTTTTTGGCCATATCTTCCAGCCCTGCTGCTTAATATTTTTGTGAAATTGTGATTTCAATGTCATTTATTTGAAATATAAATCTTTTATGACATTTATAAGTGTCTTTACTGTCAATTTTGATCAATTTAATGTATCATTGCTGGATAATAGTATTAATTTCTTTAAAAACTCCTGACCACAAATATTTGAAACTTAGTGATTATTGGTGACCATATCTGTATCATCAGTAATGTTTTAAATTTAAATCAAACAAATTTACAAATCTGTCTCAAATTGCTATTTATCGCTCACTGCTTCTAACTTCCCTCCACAGCTCTGCTACCTGTACACTGACCTCTACAAACAGACCAACTCCAAAGAAACACGGCGGATATTCATGGACTTCTTGACGTTCTTCATAGACCGGGGGGCAGTAAGTGGAGCTTTTCACACCTCATCTCTTCTCGCTCAAACCCGTCATTGTCTGCTCTGCCTTGGTATTATTTGGTCTGTGGACAAGTTGAGGCAAAAGCCTGTATCCACCCACATTTTTTGTGTGTACATGTATTCAGAGCGGCGGAGACCAGAGCTGATTCCAGAGGAATTACACAGGCAATATATACAGACAATGCAGGAAACTCTCCTTCCAGATGTACAGAGAAACTTGGAGGACTTCAGGTCAGGAGTATAGACATTTTCATTTCATCACTAACCTGTGCTGCCACATTGCAGTCCTTCAGATTGACAGTAACACCTACAGAACAACTGCATCCACTCTTACAGGCAGAAGCGCAGTATGGGCTTGACCCTGGCTGATGTAGAGCTGTCTCGTCTGGACTCTCAACAGCTGGCTGTAGAGAGAGAGAGATCATGTGCTGAAAACATCCTATCCAAGATAGATGACGTTCTGTGAGAATCTCACACACACTGTTAATCACTCCACATCAGGGCTGGACGATATATTGAATAGTAATGATACATTTGCAGTGATTTTGCTGATGCTATTAAACAAAACAATATATTTTTATTTGGCCATTAAGTTTCCCTCAGTTCATGACATTAGACTAGTTTTGCAATCTTTCATAGTCTCAGTAGGACAACTATTAATATGTCTGATTTAATCTTCAGTTGCAAAAATGTTAGAATTGATGAATGATAAATGAATGATATTTATTTATAGATATTAAAATTATGTATTTGTTTGCTTCTGCTTGGTTTCAGTGGCTGTTGAAAAAAATATCTTAAAATGGATATTAAAAAAAACTCTTATCAAGTATTAGCACCCTTTATTTAAGTTAAATTTATGCATTTCAAACACCTAAATCAAAATTAAATTGAATCCCTTCAATAGACTGAAAAAATATTGAGAAGTGTAGCTATATTGCTAAATAAAAATTATGTAGCTATATCTTTATTACCCTTTTAGCCCTTTTTCATTTCAAAGCAAATGCATACATATTAAAATATAAATTTAAAATTGTCAATAGACTAAAAAATGTAAAAATTATTTAGCTATATTGTTAAATAAAAATTTAGCTATGTTGTTCTCAAATAAAATGTAAATTATATTGTTGTCACCCTTTTAGCGCTTTTATTTATCTATTTCAGAGTAAATACACATCAAAATATACATTTAATATTGTCAATAGACTGAAAAAAGTGAGAAATTGTTATACTAAATAAAAAATTATTTAGCTTTATTGTTCTCAGTGTTTTTAACCCTTTTATTTATGCATTTCAGAAAAAACGACATAAATATCCAAATATATTCCAAGTATCATCCAGCCCTACTCAAAATACTCAAGATTGTTTGCTTAATGACTGTCCTCTATCTTACACATTTGTCTCTTTCAGGTTGACTTCACAAACCGCAGAAGAGGAGAAATTGTGAGAATTGTTCATGTTTTCTTCCGGCAAACCTCATTCATAATGATCGACAATAAAGACATTAAGGATGAGGGTTGTTTGATTGTGCATAAAGACGTTGCATTGGATTTGTTTGTAAATTGTCAGCCTGGGGTGCGCCAGCATATTGACACTTGACACAAATGCAAGATGCTGCAGAACAGAGCGACTTAATGAGATTTCTAATCTTCATGCATTTCCTAGTCCTCATTTACCAGAATGTAGGCAAACATATTTGAGATGCCATATGGAAACACCACAAGCCTGTATGATTTATGAATGTGAGACATATGTGAGAAGATAGATGGTGAACTTGTGCGCGTGTGCACGTGAGTTTGGAGACATATGGCAGTAGGCACTATAAAATAGGAGTCATGTGGAACAGGAGTTGGCCACATGGAGCCAACAGCACTCAACAGGCATAACACAACCCTCAGAGACTCAAATCTATATTAGGAAATTAAAGACTTTGATGCTCAACGCTGTGCTGTTGTTACTAAGCTTGGACAGGGAGTGAAAAAAAGAGTTCAGTTCAGCCCTAATACATAGTTTTGTCTCTTCCAGCAACGCCATACAGTATGTGATCTTTATGTATATGAAGCATCTGGGAGTTCGGGTGAAAGAGCAACGAAACCTGGAGTCCAAACGAGTTCGAATTAATTTTCTTCCCTCCAAACTAAGGGTATATGCTTGTACTGTTTACTGCCACCTCACATTTTCACATTTCTACCACAACTCTGTTCCAAAACCTGACTTCCTGTCTACACAGGTACTTACCTTCTGAGGGATCATTCTAACGGAAACTCATTTGACTGATTTGGAATGTTCTTTGTAAAATACTTTGACATTAGTATAGTTTTGTGTTAGCATATTAATCTAATAAATAAAAAAAATAGATAGCACTCACAAATTGATGTAATTTTTTGGTTTTCGTTAGATAATTGTAAAAATAATTGTAAAATCAAAATAAAATTATATATTACTATTGTGCTGTAAAATAAATGTAAGAAATTACATTTTTAAATAAATTAAATATTTTACTGCATTGCACAGGTAGATTTTGTGGCTGTATTGAAGCGAATGGAATCACGTTAATTTGATGCATGTGAATAAACACGATCCACGCAATCTGTCTATAATGAACATTTTTCTCATCTTGTATGTACTGTGTAATTTATCCTGTTACGTAAATGATACATGTAGTGTGGCATAATTATATTGCCTTCATGGCTGGAGCACGCTTATAATGTCTTGAAATGCTCCCTCTATAGGCAGTTTACTAGGTTTTGGAACAGAGCAATTATCTTCTCTGTCTTCCCATGGCAGTGTCGTTACCCTGAGGACTGTTGTTTTATCCTTCCTGAACAGAAAAGCAAAACGGAGAAGGAAGGGGAGGAGAAGCTGAAAAAGCCTCGCTTTCCCATCCGGGTGCCCCCGCGGTGGCCCAGTCGCATCGATTCAGTACCGTGTAAGTCTAAAGTAAAGTTCTACAACCTGCAGCTACTGAAGACACAGCTTTGAACTTTTTTTGTGGATTCAGATCCAGTATTAACCTGTGGCTGGTTTGAAAAAATTTACTGGACATGTATTTTTTTACCAGCTATGAAACTGTCTTTGATGTTTTTACATTTTTAATGTTTTTGTTTTTAGTTAACATGTTAAAACTCTGTCTACATTTATTTGTTAAAATATGTTCATTCTGCAGTCAAATATATGCTACCGTTCAATAAGTATTTTTTTTAAAGAAATTAATACTTTTATTTAGCAAGTATTGATCAAAAGTGACAGCACATTTATTTTGATATCAAATAAATGCTATTCTTTTGATATTTCTATTCATCAATGAATCCTGAAAAAAGTAATGGGTATCATGGCTTTTTTACTTTTTTTTTTTTACTTTTTTACATTTGATCAAATAAATGAAGCCTTAGTGAGCTTAAGAGACTTTCAGAAACATTACAAAAATTGACCACAAACTTTTGGTAGTGTAGTTAATGTTAGGCCTGAAAGCTTGCAATTCTAAAAGCAGAAGACATGCCCTCATTTTGCTTTCCTTCCTCTGGGTGGTGAAAGATTCATATTGATGGCAAATCTTGTTTGGTGTGTGTCTGAGCAGCTGGGAGGGCCGGGGACAACAAGCATCGGCCTCAGAAGCAGATGTCTCAGCCAGCTTTGGGCGGGTCAGAGCTGATAGAGGGTGGACGTCTGCGGGGCAGTCAGTCGAGTGAGGGCTCAGACCTCCTACAGAGCCCGAGTTTTATCACCTCTCCCACCTTCAGTGCCCCTTACAGTTCACCGTCAGACCCCTCTGGCAGGGACCCGGAGTTTAGTGAGTATTGCATCTCCATCTCATTCATCTGAGTGATCGTTCCTTTCATTTCCTGGACATGCCGTCTGAAACGGTCTCTTGTGTGTCCTCAGATATGAGCTCGTCTGCGGTGGTTCCCCGGCTCAGTGATGGGCTGCAGTCTGGAGATGTGCTGGACAGCATCTACCCACCCTGTGAAGACATCCCATACAACATGGACCAGCTAGATGAAGATGGATACAGGTGCCTATTTGAAAGCTTCTGCAGCAATGAATCTCTGTTTCTTTATTATTTCAGTCTCAATGCGTGGTCACATTTAATGTTGTTCGGTGAAATTTTGTCAGCAAAATCCAGCCATTGCAGTAGATATCTGCGCAATGGAGAGTTTCATATGTGGGCGAAAAAGTTCCCCATGCAGATTTAGCTTGTGATCATATTGTTTACATGTTTTTGTGCCATTGACCAACAGAAAGCTGCTTGGTTTGAAAGTGAACTTTGAAGAGTAAGCAATGCATGAAGCTCTCCTGACTATGGACAACGGACTGTTTTTTTTTCTGCCTGCAAAATTTCATTGCAATTTCTCTAATGTGACCACGCTATTAGTGTCTGATTGTGAAAAACTATTAATTCAACTTCTATTTCCACCTTGTTCTGTTTTTACATTTTGAATGCCTTTGCCACTCATTTAAAGTTAATCTTTTAAATAATAAAAGTGTAATGACACTGTTAAATATAATCTTTATAAAATCTCAAAATGTACGTTAACTATAACTGTACATTATATTGTTGTTGTCTAAATTCATTTGTAGCATTTACAAACCAAATGCCATAACATGACTTATCATATCACCCAAGATTTTAATATCAGTGTGGTCACTTTGTGTCAATGTAGTGAGCAAGTATGTCCTGTTTTTCAGACTCCTTGATGTGGGCACACCTAAACTGAGTAGAAGGTACTGGTCACTGGCTGCTGTCAATCACCCACATCACTCTATACACTGTGTCCTATCCAAAAGCAACAATCGATAAAAGCTATTTCTTTTTTCCCTAACAAGCAGTGATGAGGACATTTTCTCCACTGCCTGGTTTCTGTTTTGTGCTAGGCTGCCATGTCATAGTGCAGTCTTATTTGTTTAAAGGGGTCATATGATGCGATTTCAAGTTTTCCTTTCTCTTTGGAGTGTTACAAGCTGTTCGTGAATAGATAAGATCCCTAAAGTTGCAAAGACTAAAGTCTCAAACCCAAAGAGATATTCTTTATAAAAGTTAAGACTGGTCCACGCCCTCCTAAAAAACGGCTAATTCTAACACACCCCCACGTCTACGTCATGATGTGGGAAGATTTGCATAACGCCGCCCAAATGTTCGCGCAAAGAAAGAAGGCGCCGCATAACTTTATTGTTGCTGCCACCGCCGCCATGTTGTGAAGACGCTGTGTGTTTCGTTGCGAAAGCGAGACACGACTAGAAATCAGTGGTTAAGTTGTATTTACAACACTGTTCCAGAACAGTT
>NW_015549566.1:236655-238215 GCF_001515605.1 Sinocyclocheilus anshuiensis | reverse complement strand
AAATCGACGCGTTTCAGAAAGGCGGGGCATAGAGGAGAAACAATAATGTACAGTATGTGGAAAATAATGTGTTTTTTGAACCTTAAACCGCATAAACACATTTCATTACACCAAATACACAAAATAATGTTCTTTTTAGCAACATCATATGACCCCTTTAAGTATACCCACATTAAGCATCAAATATCGATTGATTTGGCTGAGATTATACCAGTAGTTTCACAGTCTGACACAGTGCACAGTCTGACTAAAATGTTTTCAGTGTAACATTTTGCATAAAACTTGGTTAGAATAAAGTGTTAACCCTCCTTTTGAATGGCTTCCTGTGTGTATGCCCTCTTATTTTGCACCAACTCTCACATTCAGATAGAGATACACATTGAGCTTAATGAGAGTGTTAATCTATGTACCATCTCCTCCCTCACAGGTTTGAAGAGTTGCAGAGTGAGGATGATCAGGGGAGTGATGTTTACTCTGATGTTGATCCTCCAAACTGGCAGCAGGTGGTCGGGCGTGATGTTTTAGCAGGCCTGACGCCCCATGAGATCAAGAGACAAGAAGTCATTAATGGTACAATCTTTTCGCTTTCACTAAATAAATCAGAGAGGTGCTCTTTAAATCTGTAGATTTAACATGCACAATGCATTGTTAGAGGTGTTGTTTTGGTTTTTGGTTTGTTTTGAAGTAACCCTCAGTCTATTTGATGCTCTTAGAGCTATTCTACACGGAGCGAGCCCACTTACGCGTGCTGAAGGTCCTAGACAGTGTCTTCTACCAGAAACTCACCCGAGACAACATACTGCCCCCTGCTGACATCAAGAACATATTCACCAACCTGGAGGAAATCATCCAGTTACACAGTATGTTTGCTTCCAATACATTTTCTTCCGATAAACCGCCACATGTTTCACATCATGGCATCTGCTGTTTAAAATTCCAGTGAGGATAGCAGATCAAATGACAGCGATACGCAAGAAGAATGAGTCATCGGTCATCGATCACATAGGAGATGAGTTGCTGTCTTGGGTAAGGGCTCATGTTTTGCTCGTATCCTGTGGCCGTTGTGATAGGTCTTCTCTGAGTGATAAGACTCCCACCCACCCACAAATCCTCTGGCTTGTTGTTTTCTAGTTCAGTGGTGGAGAGGAGGAGAAGATCAAGCAAGCAGTGGGCACTTTCTGCAGTAACCAACCCTTCGCCCTGGAGCTCATCAAATCCCGGCAGAAGAAGGACCAGCGTTTCACCTCCTTCATACAGGTGGGTTGAGACTCCTCGCAAGCTGCAGGGCTGTGAGAGCTGCAGTTCACTCGAGAGAGACTGTGTTTGCGGCACTACAGATATACTGTTCAAAGGTTTGGGGTTAGTACGATGTTTCAAATTCTTTTGAAAGATGTTTTTATGCTCATCAACACTGCATTTATTTCATTAAAAAAAATTTTTTTATTAAAAATTGTGTTACTACAATTAATAAATAGCTGTTTTCTATTTTAATGTATTTTAAAATGTAATTTTAAAATGCTGAATTTTCAGCAGCCATTACTCCAGTCTTCAGTGTCACAT